>NW_015971661.1:185705-426462 GCF_000836435.1 Fonsecaea multimorphosa CBS 102226 | reverse complement strand
CCCTAACCCTAACCCTAACCCTAACCCTAACCCTAACCCTAACCCTAACCCTAACCCTAACCCTAACCCTAACCCTAACCCTAACCCTAACCCTCACCCTAACCCTAACCCTAACCCTAACCCTAACCCTAACCCTAACCCTAACCCTAACCCTAACCCTAACCCTAACCCTAACCCTAACCCTAACCCTAACCCTAACCCTAACCCTAACCCTAACCCTAACCCTAACCCTAACCCTAACCCTAACCCTAACCCTAACCCTAAGATATCGACTGAGCCGATCTAAGTCTAACACCTTTAACCGGAATCCGTCTATAGAGTCCTTAACCACGTAGCATTCATCGAACACGATTCGATCGAGCACTCCCATCATCCGCTATCGATTCATAAAAGTATAAAATGCGTCGCTCGCTATTCCTTCGGGGGTCACCAGTATAATTTGAGCGCCGTCGGGCTGTTTATCGGCGTTCCACTTCTCACATCGAATCCCCTATTTCGTGCATCGATCTTGCAAGTCATCCCCTAGTGACAATAGCGGTATCACTACCACTATCATACCTTACGGACTTAACATAGCCGGTAGTATAAATAATAAGCTCTTACCCGCGTGTTACGAACAGGCCAAAAGGACGGCCACAGCACAGGAACAAGGGAGAAGGTCTGCCGAAGGGAGTGACGACACGAGCTAGGGTACGTGATGTGCTCTGTTATGCTCCCAAGGCTGAACAGAGCCACACAGAGCGGCATGCTCTATTGTGCTCCCAAGGCTGAACAGAGCCATATAGATCTATACGAATCTCCTTTATCTATATAGTCTCAGTATAAGTCCATAGCTTTCGATATAGTCAACCTTAGTTACAAAGAATCGAGTTGTTCTCGGTTTAATCGCTTCACGTACAGCTGCATATTGTACTCTTGGTTTCCGTCTCTGCTATATTGAGCCCTACTGCTATATCACTAAGTAAACTACCTCGGGTTTGCTCGTTGACACCTCACGTGTTGTAAGGCGACTCGTAACATTTTGACTATCTTCTTGGATAGCAAGTGGAATCAACGGCTATATCTAGCAACTCCAACCCCAAATCACCCGAGCCCAGGCTTACCTAACAACCTAACGTATCTTCAATAAGTATTAATACACTAACCGTTAACAATATGGACGTCGGAAAAATGAAAGACGACCTTAAGGTTGAACACTTCTATAGGGATAGAAGCAAGCTTGGTATGTATCTTGTGCAGTTGAAGGCTGTGTTTACCTTGCAACGTGCCAAGTACTCCACCCACGCGGAGCGAGTCTTGTTCGCAGGACTCTAACTTCGCGGATCTGTGTTTAAATGGTTCGAACCCATCATGAAAGATTATCTTGGATCTGCTATCGGATAACGAGACGAGGAGACCAATTTGATCTTTGGAAACTTCGGGGTGTATGAGGAACGTATTAAATAGATCTTTGGGATGCCAGGGGAGGAGTAAGCAGCCTCACAAAGGATCTATTAACTCAAGTAGACTGGATCTACGGCTCGCTATTACGCCATGTTCTAACGCCTAGCGTCAAAGCTTAACTAGGAGGATAAAGCTTTCGCCTCAGCCTATTACTAAGGCCTGAAGGATTCGGTTAAAGATAGGATAGGAACGGATCGTCCCAACGAGTATAAGCTACTCGTTGAACGTTCTATCGAGATCGACAACTGGTTATACGAACGACAGTTGGAAAGAAAGGGATCATATTTTGGGGGTACGACTTACAAGAACAAACAACACTACGGCGACCTAATGGACTTGGATATCCTCCGCGCAGGACCAGACCGCTAGCAGGCACGCGTTCGAGCGGCCCCGGAGGATTATCGCAAGAAGAAACAACTAGGGCGTGGGGTGTCAAAGTCGGAGCGAGAGAAACGTAAGAAGGAAAATCTATACTATACATACGGAAAATCCGGACACCGTACGAAGGAATGCAAAACGGTCCGTACGCTGCATATGATAGACGACGGTACAGCCGGTTATGAAGAAACAAAGGCCGATACTTCACAGGAAACCCAGATGACAGCCGACAGTCAGGGTACGACAGCACAGATAGGCCACCCAGGTACGGAGCCTCAACAACAGGTAGGTGGACCCCACCATAAGGAAACGGTTCCCAAGGAAGAAGCTACCTTAGAAGAACAGGAACTTAACGAACGACATAAGATCTTATCCTGGACGGTATATTACGTAGATGACTACCTCATTCACTACTCCGAGAAGGCAGGGAGTGGATAGTTTCCAAAGTAACCGCGGAAAATCAGGAAGGCCAGAGTAATACTAAAGCGCTAGGAAGTATTCAGGGCCACAAATGAGAAGATCGAAGACACACAAGGTATCTGGATGATGCGTACACCAGAACCAAACGACCCTACTATGTTTGTCGTGATCAAACATGACGATAGGAACCTGATACTGGTCACCCCATATTGGAGGAGTATAAGGTGTTGGTATAAGGATAACTATGGGATGATAAGGGAACATAGGCACCCTATTATTGATTTGAGTCAATCACCAGCCGAACCTATCCTAGTACACCTACTAATATGTAAGAACGTGGAATATACCGTTCTAGGGGAATATTCGCACGTGGGAAAAGGGGAAGACGTAGTTACGGTACCGATAGTACCACCGCAAAGCCTCAATATGATGACGAGATCCGAGTTACATAACGTAGTACGCTACATTGACCGTGATCATACGCATCCGAGATGCTGGGAATATAACGTAGCCGCGTATATATTGAAAGCGTAGGCCAATATTAGGAATATAGACGATAATAGTGACGATTCAACAATAGGATGCGCTAAGGGGTGCGCACTATGCGAGAGTTACCGAGATGACGGGACGATCATCGACGAAGAAGATGAAAACTTGACAATGAGCGATGATATTGTCTTACGATAATACGTCATACTCAGCATAGACGGAAAAGAAGTTGAAATCGTAACAAACTATTAGGACGTGAAACCTTGTGAGGAAGACTATGTGTACGATGAGGGACACCGGCATGTCGTGTTCACACTATACGAAATCCCAAGAACAATAATACGTAAGGTTACCCTATGGTAGTATTAGGATAGAGAATGCGAAGAGAAAGAAAACAGCCACACACACTAATCGGTAGAACCTAATACTGTCAGAATCAACATTCCAGAGGGAATGATGAAGAAAGTCGTCAAGTAAAGGACTCAATAGGAACAATTCTGGAAAGATATAGGAGTTATGGAAGAGCTAATCCTATCCCGGATAGGACCACTGAGAAAGTGGAGAGTGATCGACGACCGCGAAAACCCAGATCACTACTGTAGGAGACTAGAGTGTAACGAGGTACTCTGCAACGAAAAAGAACAGTACCTACATTACTATAATGTCGATCCGAAATACCTAGAGTTCCTAATCCCTAAGGGAGTGTACGGTAGCCTACTAGCCGCCGGCGTAATATGTGAAGAATAAGAGTGCCCTTGGAGGAAGGAGTTATATATGTATTACTAAAACAGCAACCTGAATATGATGTTCGTTGATAGTGTAGAAGGTAATGGGAGCCCTAATTGGCCATACGTTCTAGACGAGCTAGTCGACGACAGGGCCGACGGAAGTTTTATCGCCGGAGACTTCCCATACCCTGATGAAGAAAAATACCTTGTATAAATCGCATACAAATACGTTTACAATGTGGACCTAACAGTACCATATGTACCAATACATCCGGACGGAGTATTCGGAAGATTGGAAGAATGTCAAAACGAGAAGTGCGGATAGAGAGACGAACTATACGTACATTGGCCAAAAAACTTGTGAGTGACGACCTAAAGAGGCGAGGAAGTCATAATAACAATCTAAGGATTGGAAAGCCTCAAGAGTTGAGAGAGATGACCGCGGATAGCCGCCACGCAGTCCTCACGGCAGAACTGGCGGACCTCCAAGTATCGGTCATGATCGACTCGGGAGCCAATCGAAGCTATATCAACACCAGCATAGCTAAATAGTTATACGAATATAAAGTAAGGAAACAGCTTCCGTATCCGCTTACGATGGCAGATAGACGACTGTTAAAGTGGATTACTCACGAATTAAAAGAAGTTCCGTTGACGATTTCAGGACATAAGGAATAAGCGACCTTAGATGTCACGATAATACTATAATTCGATATAATATTGGGAATGAACTGGCTTCAAGAACATAACCTAATGATCGACTGGAAGACGAAGACTTTAACATTTACGGCACGCAGCACCAAGAAAACGGAAGCCTAATCAACTTCAAAGGTTCTAATAAGAATAGTGTTAGTACGACCGATGGAAAGAATACTAGCTAGTTCTAGTATAGAAGAACTACCACCGGAATATAAAGATTTCGAAAGTCTTACGAAAGAACGATAAGGCGAAGCAGCCTTACCCGAATATAAACTATAGGACTATGAAATCCCGTTCGAGGATGGGAAGGAACTAATATATTATAGAGGACTAATACTAATATCCAAAAAAGAAGAAGACTTCCTCAAAGACTATATCGAGAAACACTTAGCAAAGAAGTTCATTAGACCTTTAGAATCCAAAATCTCACATAAAGTTATCTTCGTAAATAAGAAGGACGGAGAGTTAAGACCTTACATTGATTATAGAAAACTTAACGCTATCACAAAAAAGAACCGATACCCACTACCGAGAATCGACGAGCTACAAGATCGGTTATTAGGGGCAAAATAGTTTACGGCAATCGATGTTAGAGACGCCTATTACCGAGTAAGGATGAAAGAAGGAGAGGAGTGGAAGATAGCGTTCAGAACTAGATGGGGATTATTTAAGTACTAGGTAATGCCCTTTGGACTAACTAACGCTCCCGCTACTTTTCAGGCACTCATAAACGACACGTTGAGAGAATACTTGGACGAATTTGTTGTTGCATATCTAGACGACATCCTCATATTCTCCAAGACCTATAAAGAGCATATTCGGCATATTCGACTAGTTCTACAAGCGCTCAAGGAAAAGGATCTGCCAATCAAATTGAGTAAATGCGAATTTCACAAATACACGATAGCATTCCTAGGCTATATCGTGTCGACATAAGGACTTACGCCGAACCCTGACAAAGTATAAGCAGTTAACGACTGGCCAGTACCAAGAAACGTCAAGGAAGTGCAACAGTTCCTAGGACTTATCAACTACTATAGGAGGTTTATCCAAGGATTTTTAAGAATCGCGGCACCCCTTACAAACTTAATAAGGAAAGAACAAAGCTTCGACTGGAACGAGGAATGTGAGAAAGCCTTCAACGAGCTACAGCGACAGATAACCTCTACGCCAGTCCTCATACTATTCGATCCGGAGAAGGAAGCTATACTTAAAACGGATGCGTCAGATGAAGCAATAGGAGCCTATCTTTCACAGAAGGACGAAAACGGCCGATCACGACCTATCGCTTATTACTCGAGACGAATAACTTAACCGGAGTCAAATTACGACATCCATAATAAAGAACTACTAGTAATTATGAAAGCATTAAGACAGTGGAGAGTATATCTAGAAGGGGCGAAATTCCCCATACAGATCTATATAGACCATAAGAATCTTACATATTAGACAATAACGAAGGAACTAAACCGACGATAGGTTAGATAGGTAGAAACATTAGCAAGATACGACTTCAGAATCCACCATATCAAAGGAACGGAAAATGGTCGAGCAGACGCTTTAAGTAGAAGACCAGACCATATGGGAACTACTCAGCCAAACCCAGATTCGCTGCTCAGGGATAACGGGGAAACGTTATAATATAGGGGGTATAACTACACACTAGTAGTCATGGACATTAACCTCATAGAATAACAAAAGAAAGAGGTACTACAACAAAGACACGACAGTCAACTTGCGGGACATCCTAGAATCGCAAAGACGATCGAACTCATCACGAGGGACTTCACTTAGAAGGGCCTACGACGAGACGTGGAAGAGTACATCGGGAAGTGCGACGTCTGTAAGAAAACAAAAAAGGAAAGGTATAGGCCTTACGGACTCCTGATGGTACCATAAATACCAAGCAAACCATAGAGCTCCATCGCGATTAATTTCATTACGAAGCTACCGAAATCTAAAGAGCCCCTCACGGGCAAGGAGTACGATAGTATCATAGTAGTTGTGGAAAGACTAACGAAGTACGCCTATATACTACCGTTCATAGAAAAAGCTATAGCAAAAGATCTCGCATACCTATTTGTGAGGACAATAATCGCACAATACGGAATACCAGATAAAATCATATCGGATAGGGACAAGCTGTTCACGTCACAGTTCTGGCAATCCCTCACGGATCTACTAGGGACGAAACACAAGTTGTCGACAGTATACTACCTATAGACGGATGGATAAACGGAAAGAACAAACCAAACGCTGGAACAGTACTTGCGGTGCTACGTCAATTATAAGCAGGACAATTGGGCGTAGTTACTGTCCACGGCACAAATGGCATTTAACAACAGCACAGCCGTCACAGGAATATCGCCGTTCTTCGCGAACTATGGGAAACACCCAAAGACATTCACGGAACCAAAATTCAGAAAACCAATATCAGAGGAAGTAAAAATACAAATCGAAAACATCAAGACACTATATGAAATGATGTAAAAAGAACTATAAAGGATAGTAGAAAAAACAATAATAAGAGAAAACAAGAAAAGATCTAAGGGACTAGACCTCAAAGAGAGGGAGATAGTCTATATACGACGAAAAAACATCAAAATAAAACGACTAAGCGATAAACTAGATCATACAAAAATCGGACTCTATCGCATTAAGAAGAAGTTAGGACTAGTTACGTTCGAGGTTGAACTACTAGTAAACTTGAGAGTATATCCTATGTTTCACAAAGACAGACTCGAGTTGTGTAAGAACCCGGACGCGACACCGGGACCTGTAGAGATAGACCCGGAGACTTAAGAATCAAGGTACGAAGTCGAGAGGATCGAGAAATGTGAGGTACAAGACGGGGTACCACATTACTTAATCAAGTAGAAGGGATATCTAAAGGAAGAAAATACGTGGGAGCCACTTAACAACCTAGATAGATAAGATATACGGAAGTATCACCGGAAGTACGGGCCACTAGTTAATGAAAATAACTTCTTTATTGATAAAATTATCAAACACCAACCCGAAACCGAAGAGCTTAAACCAGTCTACCTAGTAAGATAGTTAGGATACGACTCGGAAGATGATACGTAGGAAGTCGTAGAGAACCTACCACCTAAAGAAGTCCAATAATACCTCTAAAGTAAAAACCTCATAGGAATGTACGCAGAACGCAGAACTCCGGAAAAGTTAATCGCCAGCATAGGGTATCTATTACTAATAAAGTACTTAGTACGATGGTCAGCCTAGGAAATACAAACCTAGGAAAAGAAGGAAGATTTACCGAAGCTACTTATTATTGAATACCACCAATACCTTATCCGAATGGCGCGGATATCTGGAGATAAAGAGATGAAAAGACGAAACCAGTAGATTATGGATTCGCTAAAGTAGGAAGAGCGGACTGTCTAGTGTCACTAAGGATAGGGAAGAGACCCTCGAACTCGGCCATTTATTGAACCGACGGTTCCAAAGCCGGGTCTAACGCAAAGGCAAAACGCGATGAGTCGTCCGAGGCCGACGCTGTGTCGATAGCGTCTAGGGCCTCCAACTCTCGTGACAATATCCTTTTTTGTTCACCAAGGAGGCGTTGTATCTATTGTTGTAACTGGTCCTTCTCACGCTGGATTGACATCAGGGAAGCAATCAGCTCCCCTATCCGCCTGTCTTTCTCCTCCACCTTACGCTGTATTCGCTCGCGTTGATCCTAGAGGCTGTCGAAATCGGAGACCGAAAAACACCCATCACATTCGCCAACTTTTTTATTTTTTCCACGACATATACTATACATCGACTGCCCTTCTATTATCCAATAGGGAGAGTCCGAGGCGATATAGTTCGAATACCGGCCCATTTTAAAGAATTGGCGACCGAGAGATTAAATTCGTTCGGCAGCAGCTTTACGACGTTAGGTAGAGGAGATGCGAGGAGTAGGCTTGGAAATACGGTTAGATTGAAAACGTATAGTTAGCCATAAGAAAGAAAAGCAGTACAAAGAAAGGAGGGTCGGGGAGCGGCCTACCTTAAGTATATCGAGGACGACAAAGAGGCTAGAGAGGGGGAAGTGTTACGAATAGGCCAAAAGGACGGCTACAGTATAGGAATAAGGGAGAAGGTCTGCCGAAGGGAGTGACGACACGAGCCAGGGCACGTGATGTGCTCTGTTATGCTCCTAAGGCTAAATAGAGCTACATAGAGCGGTATACTCTGTTGTGCTCCCAAGGCTAAACAGAGCCACATAGATCCATACGAATCTCCTTTGTCTATATAGTCTCAGTATAAGTCTATAGCTTTCGATATAGTTAACCTCAGTTACAAAGAATCGAGTTGTTCTCGGTTTAATCGCTTCACGTACAGCTGTATACTGTACTCTTGGTTTCCGTCTCTGCTACATTGAGCCCTACTGCTATATCACCAAGTAAACCACCTCGGGTTTGCTCGTTGACACCTCACGTGTTGTAAGGCGACTCGTAACACCGCGCCCGTGGCCATCACCGCCAAAATCTAACTTCGACGAGTCACAATCGTATCCAATACGTCACGTTGTCTCCCACGAAACGTAGCCTTAGGGTCATTAAACATCTCCTGCAAAGCCAATGTCAAGTCCGTACGTGCCAATACGTACTATCGCTGATTCTATACGCGCTACGCCTCGGAACTGACATCGACCGCGGCGTATGGTATAGTCCGTCCGTGACCGGTGAGTCCCGTAAAACCTAAGAATCGATACCACTCTATACTAACTCGCCGAAATGCTTCGCGCTAGTAAGCCGTCTGACCGGGATACTCTTATATATCCCGGCTATAGACTATACCCGCCACCCATAGACTGTACCCGAATTGCCGATCGCGAACCTCATTATCACTCTTCTCGTCCTTCCCCCGGTTATCCTCGAATATCTATAACACCTATAGATCCTAGGTGAATACTCGTATAATCGCCTTGATGAGATAACGCCACGCTAAGATACCTACCTTGGCTTCCATCCCTTACTCGGTCGCCCGTTCTAGTGTATATCGAACGCGATTCGTATCCCAGAAGCTATCGATATTGGTCGACGCCGGTTTAGGTAGTTGTTCTTCCACGGTGGGATTCATATCACGCTCAAACTCATCGTCCCCGGCCTCATCGACTAACGGTTCTGATTCACATTCCGGACCTTCGTCGTCAAAATCGTCATTATCCTCGTCGGTATTCACTTTATCCCTCCCTCTCGGTTCCCATAACCAAGCCTCAAAGTCTTTCTGACCGTTATGGTACATTTGCAAGATTTCCACAAACGGCTATACTAACTAAAGATAGTACACTACCAACTCGCTTACTTCACGCGGTAAGAATCGGTGAACAATCTTCGACTTTACACTAAAGCCATAGCCTTTGTAGTAGCCGACGACAATGTCCACTAGCCTACTATCTATGAAAATCCCTCGCCCTTTACCGGTACTGTCATTGCGGTGTCGAACGGTTAAGATTTCGGTTCCGCGCCCGGGACCACTACCCGTCATGTGGATCAGTACCAGTAAGTCTTTCTTAAACTGATAAACAGTATCGAAATACTTCTTAATCCGGGCCGGACGCTAATGAATGCTAGATTGGCCATGATCCGCCGCGGAATCGGCTAGAATAAACTGCTGCCGAAGATAACTCTCCGTAAATACTCGATTATATAACCAGTCCGCCCCGTCGACCGACAATACACTCTTATTACCGGATAAGAAGCTCCAGCCATCGGTGATGTTGGTGGGATCATCACGAAGAGCACTCAAATCTAATGCGGGAATGGGTGTACTGCCCTTCTAGACTTGTCTATGCTAGTCCAAGTTTAAGAGTAACAAGTCTCGATGTAGTCGACTCCGCGTCTTCTTAACCAAGCCGTGAACTATACCTCTCAATTTCGATATAGTAAATCGGGTGGAATTGTATTGAACTTCGTTGTTGTGCTAACTGACCCGGCCTTCACTCGCCGTGTTTATGCAAATACTTCGGCTAATCGTCTGAGTGTAGTAGAAGAAATCCATCGGGCTCGGGGTGCCGTTAAACTGGGTCAAAGTTATAAAGCGTTGCACTATAGACTAGACGAGACTGAAAATGGACGGGGCTCGTTGCTCGATAGTAGCGTTCTCTCTACCTTCGTTATGAAGACGTCGAACCTCCGCTTTATATTCCTCGTACGCGTAAAGTCCCACGATTATGCGAGCCACGGTGATCAATCCCGAGAGAATCTGAGTATATAATTGCGGACGTTTCTAGACCTTCCTTACCGCGTCTCAGCCTAAGACCGCGGCATCACTTACCAAAGCGTTTTGGTATTGATAGCTACCGAGATCGTGGTCTAATAATGATACCCAAAATGCCAAATATACCTATTCTATATATTACTAAGTGTTTCGATCCTTGCATCGGTCAAAGAGATCCATAGCCTGTCGGAATGCCGCGAAGCGCTATCTCTACCGGTTATTGAGACAATAGCCGGGGGCTAGAACTTTACTATCGTGTGTGCGCCAGATGTAACACAAAATGTATGTCCAGTGTTGAGTGTAGAGACTGATAGTCTTCTGATATTGTCGACCATAGAACGGTTTCTCGTTGGACGATTACCCAATTTCTCGACAATTTAATAACTACAGCGCTGACAACCCCATTTTCGATGGATAGTAAACACTTTGGGCGCGAGAGATCATCTTCGCCGTCATTCGGTATGCTCGCCAGAGTCGTAGTTCTTCAACTCGACGCTCTTCCTTCTCTTCATCGCCTTCGCGACCCACTAACTATTCTCGCTGCGGAAGTCGAATAAGCTCGGGAAGTTGAGCCCTCGTATAATTCTGGAGATGGTGTTCCCACCCGGTCCGTTCGAGCCATGCGTTGGCCGTGTAGTAGTGCTCCCTATCCCCGATGGGCTTCCGCCGTCGATATTCCTCCAAAGTACGTCGATGTTATACTAGCATAGCCTTCCTACGTTGCAATATTTCCTCGATATGGGAAACGCCTTTCTAGTCCACCCCCGCTCGAGATTGATCGATAAGAAACAGCCGAGACCATGGTTTAAAGTGAAAGAAAGTCTGGTAACGTTGTCCTTCGGCCCATATACGATTAGAAGTGTGGGTGTGCTTAGTCCGAACGTCACCTCCTCGTTTCTGCTCATTGGCCTAGCCGTGTTGGCTCTTACAATGCTGCTACATTGACCAAGTGGTCCGATAGACCTGTCCATAACCTTAGCTATTCTCCTTAACCCCGAGACATTGTAACCCATCTTCAAAGACTTCGAGTTGCGGGATATGACTAGTAGTGACATTGGGATACCGCACCTTCCTGAGTTCGCGAGCGAGATCGGGTAAATCGTCGACAATGCGGACAATCTCTTTGCGAATAGCGAGTGAAAGATAACCATGATACTATTTGAGATGTCCCAAGACCTGGTCGGGCACGGGACAGAATCGACATTATCGATAGTAAATCACACGGTACTGTGACTAATGATCAAAGACACGCTCGAAATGCTCCATCTATTTAATGGTGGATACGGGACTTGGTGGGTTATTCAGTGTATTAACAGTCACTCTCTTCACCTCTATTGGCTACTAAACATTTCGGGTGGCTCGCGATTCGACGCGCGTGGTTCGTGCAGCGATAGATAATTATGTCAGCCATCTAAGCCCTAACTCCTTTCAGCCGATCTTTAACCCCCTGGACCCTCACCATATAACTTCTACAGCACCACAACCCGACCTCATGGTGTTGTGCAATTGCTCTCAGCGCACTCCCCGTACTTGGTTTACCCTGCCTACCAATTATCAGCCCAAAATTCCGCCGAGAAGTGCAAACCTTTGACGTTCAAAAAGCAAACCTTTGACCCCTCTGTACCCTTAACCCTAGCCACTCTGATTAGTCCATTCAAACCTTGGACCCTTCGATGTTTGTACAATATTGTGAGAGATTTAACTCTAGAAGGTAGAGTAGAAGGTCCCGATTAAGGTATAAGCGATAGAAGAATTAATTATCTATATATAGACGCTTTTCTATATAGTATCGGAGGAAGTCTATAAGCTAGAGCGGATAGTCGAGATATTAAGTAGTCTAGAGGACTTACTTACCGCGGCTAAAGTTGTCTTCGACTTTACCTAGATTATTAAGGAGATCGAGAATATATTAGTTAATATAAATACCGAAAGGAATCACTCCGACTTAGAACGTATAGAGCTCGGTCGAACCGGTAAGCTAGTAGATATTCTTATAAATATCCGTAGTTAGGAACTTAGGTATCGCGAGAAGGTCGATAGAATAGAGCTAGCGATCGAGATAGTTATTATAGTAATCGAGGCTAAAGTATAGGAGTCCCTCGAATAGAGGTCGTTAGAAAAGACCGCGCTAGTCGACGATAGACGGAGACGTAAACTCTAGACGGGAAAATAAGTAATTATTCATTCTATTAAGGTAGGAGACTTACGTACCTAGAATATAGGTTTTAAGATCGCGAATAGGCCTATCTATAGACTATTCTAGTAGACTTAGTTCGGATAGTATCTATATAATAGATCGCTTAGTTAGGGATTATATAGAGATCTCTTAGATATCTCTTATTAATTTATCGATATAAATAATTATTTATATAATATAGTAGATAATAATATTATTATAAATAATCTCGAGAAATATTTATACGAAGGAAGTAGAAGAAGTAGAATATAAGGATAGATAAAAAAGATAAAAAAGATAAAAAAGTCGTAAGGACTTTAATAGAGCGATAATACTAAGATCTAGATAGGACGGCGTTTATATATATAAATATTTAGTAGATTTATTTATATCTAGTATATATTTATAAATAAAATAAATAATTATTCGTCTTATAGAAGTATAATAGTATACAAAGATATCCTATAAGCTATATTGATAGAAGAAACTTACGTAAGAGCTAATAGGTTTTATTTTAGATTAGTAATAGCTAGCTAGGCGCGCGTTATACTTTATAGTTAGGAATTATTACGCTCTTAGCGGACTAGTCGTTTCTAGCGGGGAATTATCACGCTCTTAGCGACCTAGCCGTTTCCGGCGGGGAATTATCACACTCGGCTAACCTTCCTATAATTCCACGAAAAGGCCTTACTTTTAACGCTTAATATCTTACGCTAGAGAGATTCTAGAGAGATAAGCTATATATTATTATATTCGTCTTTAGAAGCTCTATTAGATAGTATAAATATTATAGGGATTATCCTAGTATTAGTGTCTAACCATAGCCCGAGAAGAAGGTATAGAGATTTTAGATTAAGACTATTAGTTAATATAATATTATATTAAAACGTATTAAAGTAGTATAAATTAAGATAAATCCTAATAAATTCTTAATTTTACTATTATAGATTCTATATCTATAAATTATTTAGATTTCGAGAGATAGCGAGAAAAGAAGACTATTAATCTAAATTTTAGACTATTTTAAGTTATAGAGAGAAAAGAAACTAATATCAGATCTAATTAGGATTAGTTTTTAGATCGATTAGAATTAGCTCTAGATCTAGTTAAAATAGGATCTTTAGAGTAAAACTAGTCCGAAAAAATCGGCTCGAATTAGTACTAAGACTACTCCTAAAACCTTAATTTTATATATAATTCGGGTCGATTTTGCTAGAATATAATAGTTAGGTTAGTCTATTATATAATTAAGTAAGTCCTTATTTACTAGTTACTATATATAGAAGATAAATAGTAAAATACTATTTAAATATAGTATAAATCGAAATTATTTATTTATTTCCTAAATAGGTTAGTCTATTATTAACTTATATTAGTATCTTATCTGAAATTATATCTAGATACTATATATAGAAGATAAATAGTGAAATATTATTTAAAACTAGTGGAATACTAATTAAAATAGTTACTTCCTAATTAGGACACCGCTATACCTATTCGGAATGGTATTCCACTGTGGAATACTATTTCATGAGAGGTTAGTGAACACAACCATATCCGATCACGAAGAATGAAATTCTTCAGACATCACAAAACAAGAAAGCCGGCGAGATATCTCTCTACTTCGGCAACTGCATTCTCTCCTAGCTTGACTGTTGTGCCTATCCATCCATCCGGCCGCAGCACCACGACCGCACCTTGGTCAACAGGCACGCCGTAGCGCTTGTGAGCTGTCTGGTCCCGGTCATAAAAGACCTTACCGACAGGATTCCCATCGAGCAACTCAAAGGCTGACGGACCTACCGCCGCCGGAATTGTTAGCCAATTCACTGGCACGCCAGGCTTCATCAACACCACCGACTTGTCCAGATTGGTGGAAAAGGCAGCCAGAGATGGATTTGTATCACATGGCACGCCCGAGAAGATGACAATGGAAAATCGGGCATTGTTTGGCGTCTCCTTCTGCAGACGAGTGGCTTCCAGCGTGCCGGGCTTGGTGAGCGCCACGTCTGGGCCACGCTGGCCCGGTTTGGGAGCAGTATCTGACCCCCCGGCGAGAGGCCCGCCCACGTTGAGCATATTCTCCGAATATGCAATGCTCAGCCCCGTAGTGAAAGAACTGGCTTCTTGCATCACATAGCCCAGGATCTCGTTTGGGTCAGCATTAGGGTCCCCCTTCCACTCGGAGGGCAACTGCATGGTCATCAGTCGCGAGATGTCCTTGTCGTAGTCGATCAACTTCTGAACATTTGGCCGCCGCTCGCTCTCGTACGTCTCCAGAAGCGACGGGTAAGCGAGACCCTTGAGCACCATGGCCAATTTCCAACCCAGATTGACGCTGTCGTGCATGCCCGTGTTCATGCCCTGTGCGGCGCCGGACGAGTGCGTATGGCACGCATCGCCAGCGAGGAAGACACTGCCCCTGACGAAGAAGTTGCGCGCGATCCGCTGCCCAACCGCATACACCGTGTACCAATCGACCTTCTTGAATGTCAAGCTGAACGGTTTCACTGAAGCAATGGCCTCCGCAACGGCAGCCTTCTCATCGAATTCAGCATACGCATTTTGCCGATCTGCCGTGAATGCAAACCCGATGCGTGTCGCGCCGTGGTCCAGCGCGGCCCACAGCACGTTGCCATGCGTGGGCGACTCGATAGCCCCGTAGACGCGCTGTTTGGGCATGTCGCTCTCAATGATGCCGTCAATCCGCACCCACTTGTCCTCGGATGTGCTGCCGTCGAACGGGATGTCGCACGCGCTGCGCACAAACGAGCGCCCACCATCCGCGCCGACGAGGTATTTGCACGCGATGGTCGATGTCGCTCCCATGGCCGTGTTGCGGAGGGTCGCTTTGACCTTGTAGTCATTCACGTTCTTGAACGTCAAATGGCTGATCTCGGTGACCTCAACCTGCGACTCCAGAAAGACGCCGTGTTCTCCCAGCCTCTGTCGAAAGATCTCTTCCTGGTACTTTTGCCGCAGCACGAGCGCAAACTGCCACTGTGTGTCCTTCATGTTCTCCATAAACGACCATCCTCGCCCGTGGACCTCGCGGCCTTGCGGATCGTAGCTGACGGTCTCACGGCATGCAAAGGACAATTGGGCCAGGTCGTCTGCCAGTCCCAGCTGGTCCAACATCTCTGTTGAGCGGGGATACAGGGTGATGGCGCGTCCATATTCGTCCTGCGCCGATTTGGAATGTTTCTCGACAATGGCCACGCTCACGCCTCCAAATCTGGCTAACTGGTATGCCGTGACCAGGCCTGGATTGAATTAGCTGGGGAATCGAGAAAGTGGGCTCGGCAAGCAAATCATACCGACCGGTCCACCGCCCACGATGAGCACGTCGACATACCTGGTCTCGTCCAAACTGCCCATTGTGCCACAGTACGACTCGAGGAGGGATTAAAACACGAAGAAGGACACTAGAGATGGCGTTCAGTCACAAGAATGAGGGACATAAGGGACTAGGAAAGAACGACAAGACTTGGAGAGTCGCTACACCAGTGTTGTTAAAAGGCTCGGACTATTGTCGACCCTGTAAGCGTCTGGAAGCCGCTGAAGAGCCTGGGTTTTCGGCGGCCAGAGCGTAGAAGGGGAATTCAATTGATCTATTCCTGCATGTTGCAATAAAACTCGATGTCGTGTCCACTGTTCCAATTTTCCTCTGGCATGATTGGACCGTCCAATTACGAAATGTAAGTGTATTGTTGCCATCGCTCTTATTCTTGACGCGAGACCTTTTGGCGATAGATCGGCCAAGTCTTGGACCATCGGCCGGCGAAAAGATACTGGCCAGGAAAAGTTATAACGTGATGGCTTCGACAAAAAGACCGTGAAGACCTGTCCTTTCCTGTGGGATTTGTTCTGTCCATGGCCGTGACATTACGTGAAAGGCTTTGTTGTGGACTGTCAACGGCCTTGGCGAGGCGTCCATAGATACCAATATCAACACCCGCCCACGGCGAACTGTACTCGTAGATCCAGATTAAGAAGAGGGTCAACGATAATTACATACCCTTAAAGACAAGGCTGGAACTGGGGACCCCGGCCAGAAGTCAAATTCCTTCTCTGCCGCTTATCAAAGCCCTGTGTCTCCACCGCCGTCCGCCGTCCGCCGTCCGCCGTTGGCACTTTAAAGTTCGCCGTTAGTTTCTTGTGTCTCTCTCACGGCCTTCAGTCACATTACGTGTCTCCGGCACGTCTATCTCCAGCTCCACGGTCTACTGTGATTAGCAGAGAGGCGTAAGTTGTCTAGGGGATTACGATAGTCCCTATACAGATGACATGCAGCGGGATCAGCAGCGGTTGAGCAAGTTTTGAACAGTCGAAGGCCGGATATCAGGCATCTCAACAGTGTATAATAAATCGGCAATAAGCAGAATCAATCCCAGTGCGAGAAGACAAAGTCAAGCCCAGATCAAGGCCTATAAAGTAAAGGGAATCACGAACTTGAACATGGCACCCATTGAAACTGAAATCCCGGTCATTGACCTGGCCAAATTGGAGACCGACTTCAACGGCACGGCGCAGGAGATCAAAGATGTTGCAGGAAACTGGGGATTTCTGTATGTGAAGAACCATGGCGTCGACCAGGAAAAGATTGACCGCATGTTTGAGATCGTGAGTGTGGTCATTTGAGAAGACAAGACTGATAACTGAGTCTGACTTGCTCCAGCATGACCTGTTCTTCAACAAGACTGCCCAGGAAGAAAAGGAGTCGACTCCATGGAACAGTATCGACAATGCCGGCTATGACAACCGCAGGAAGAGACCGTACCGGGATCCCAAGACCGGTGTTGAGAAGCCTGGCGATCCCAAAGAATCATTTGTACGCAAGACCCTTTTCTCTCTCAATCAACAATAGGAGATGACCCTATACCCTGACATCCTACATCCTACATCCTGTATCAAGTTCCATCGTTAACAAGCATGCCAGGTCTGCCGCAAAGAATCCTCGCTGGAGCACCCGTATCCACCAACTCTGGCCAAGCTCAAACCGGAAATCCAGTCATTCATGCGCGAAATCCACGACAAGATTGCCATGAACATCCTTAAGTGCCTCTCGGTCGCCGTCGGCCTGCCGTCCGACTACCTGGGCAACTTGCATAAATACGACGACCCGTCCTTCACTACGCTCCGGCTGATGCACTACCCAGCCTCAGACGGCCCCGTAGACTACGACACCCGACTGCCCGCGCACACCGACCACGACGTGATCACGCTCCTCTTCCAAGACCGCATTATGGGCCTCCAGGTGCGCCCGCCACACTACTCGGGTCCGATCGCTGAGGACGAAGAGTGGCTCGACGCCCCTATCATCCCGGGCGCGGTATTAATCAATATCGGCGAGACGTTAAGCTTTCTGTCCGGTGGCGTTATGAAGAGCACCTGGCACCGTGTGGTTAAGAGTCCCCGGCCCGAGGACTGGGGTAAGGAGAGGTTCTCAATGGCGTACTTCTGCCACGCTACCGAGTTTACCCCATTAAAGTGTATCGAGGGTATCAAAGGCGCCGAGAAGCGCGAGGCCCCCATCTCCTGTGTTACGGGCAAACAGATTGAGACCGTCAGAGATTGGATCCAGCACCGTCACTCCTACCGTGGCTATGTATTGGAGACTAAACCGCCGGCGCCCGTAGCCATGAATGGGATTACAGTGTAGGAAACTTTTAGTGTCATCGCTCCTGGCTGTGATGGATAGTCTAGTGATCGAATATAAGCTCTTTCCATTCTCAGATTTGCTATATACTGCCATGCCTACCTGCCAGGTCAGGAAGCTGTGTCAATGCCCTATCAAAACCGTCTCAGCGATTTAAGGACTTGAGAATTCTCGGTCCCTTGAATCGCCGAGACGGTGTTAAGACCATATTAATATAAGTTCGTCACTTGGGGGCTGAGCAGCGTGGTATTCGAGCTTGACTAGGTATAAATAAGGCCAAAAGGAGAAGTGATGTATCGAGCACCTAGACACAGAAGGAAAGCAGTCCCACAGGTAGTCGGCCACCCAACAGAACGAAATCAATGAGGGATAAATTTATTCAGATCTCCGTGTTGTCAATTGGTATCGACGTATGTGAAGGAGAGAAAGACGCCATGAGAGCCATTGAATGCTCCTTAGGACTCGAGAGAAGAGTATCTGAGACGCGCGACGGGTTCTATGCCGGCTCTGATAGGGCTGTGGATCGTGATCAAATGTCATACTCGCTTTTATCGTAACCAAATTCCGTGCTCCATTTCACCGACTGTATCAGCCTATGACATACTTCTATATCTAGCCTCTATTCCTCCAAAGTTCTGTCATGCATGTGTCGTGGTCTCAATTACTAGTACAACAGACAAAAAGATACAATATATGGTAATCTCATGCGAAATGTCTAGGCAGCCATGCCTCTTCCATCTTTTTGATTACATCGCATTGATGGGTCACATCACGAGGCTGTTCATCCATGTTGCAAGTTTTTGGAAACTGTCACCGAGTGATACATAGAGCCTTTTCTTGAGCGCCCATATAGAGATTCCAAATTCGAGAAGACTCGAGGAGACATCCTTACGAAGACCATCCACATCGGAGCATCTTTATCATACGACCCAACATTCAAAAGTAAGTCGACGTTGTCAATGTATTGATTCGGGTACAACTTCCAAACTTCTCTATCGAGCCATACATGAAAATGTGACTGCAGCGAAACCGACAGAAAGACCACCTATTACTGTTTGGACACGCTCAACAAGCTAAATCTGTTAGCTGACTGAACGGGCCACGATCCCTGATCGAGACTGATCCACTGTCTCTCTCTAGAACTTGGTCTCGCCAATAAAAGCCTTCCAGAACATCCACGGAGAGACCTTGGACTTCTTCTTCAAGTTGTCAGTGTCGGGATCGGCATCGACATAATACCTCCTTCCAGTGACCAGATCGACATTCTCAGCCTTGATCCACAGCGGGCCGCGATAATAGATCTTGGCACCGATATACATGACCACCATCGCAATGATAGACATGTAATTGGCGAAGAAGTTGGCCGCGGTCGTCGGGCCGTGCAGCGGCCAGACGGCCAGGTAGAACTCGACGACAATCAGGACTGTACACACGAGCAGGCCGTAGTAGGAGAGGTACGGGAATGTCCGGGTCTTCCAGGGTAGCTCGGAGAGTGAGTGACCCTGGGCTTTCCAGGCGGCGCGGAAACGGATGTGGCAGAGGAAGATCAAGCCCCAGCAGTACAGGGTCACCAGAGACGCTAGGTCGGAGAGCCAGCCAAACACCGTTGCGGCGGTTTCCGACACGTTCATGTCTAGAAAGAAGGTTAGTTGCTGAGAAGAGTCCGAGTGGGTGAAGACTTACAGCAAAGGCCACCGCCTAACAAGAAACTGATAATGATACCACCCCACGGTCGGCCCCACTTGTCGCACTTGAGGAAGATCTTAGGCGCCATACCAATGTGCGCCAGACCGATAGGGGTGCGAGTGGCGCCGTAGGCACAGGCGTTTGCACAGGACCAGACAGAGATGAGGATGATGGCGTTCATGACGTGCGCGAGACCCGGCAGCCCAGAGTCGCGGAAGGCAATGACAAAGGGCGAGGCATTAGTGCCACTACCACCGAAGAGATCCTCGTTGTTGGGGTCGGTGGTGATGCCAACTGCGATACTGCCCAAGACGTAGAAGAACATAAGCCGGATCCACACGGCCGAGACCGCCTTAGGCACGGACTTGCTAGGGTTCTTAGCCTCGGCGGCGACAACCCCCGTCAACTCGATACCTCCCAGGGCAAAGATACAGGTCGGGAACACACTCAGAAAGCCATGAAAGCCATTGTGGTTGAAGGGGTCCGAGTTCCAGTATCGAAAGCCGATGGGGCCACCCTTGGGGGCACCACCAGCCGAGATGACAATACAGACGATCAGGACGATAAAGACCCAGGTGAACTTGATGATAGTCATGATGGTCTCGGTCTCGGCGAAGATGGCGACGGCGGACGTGCAGACTAGCAGGATGGCGATCAGGAAGATGGTCAACCAGGCGGCCGTCGGCACGGCGTCGGTCCAGAATTTGACGACGGTGGTCAAACCCTGCAGCTCGTTGCCGATGGTGATGGCCCCGGCGAACCAGTACGCCCAACCGAGCACAAAGGCTGGGGCGGGGTCGACAAACTTGCGTGTCCATTGAGGGAAGGCAGAGGGGACAGGATACAGCACCGCCATCTCGCCGATACATTGGTTGACGGCCCAACCGATGGAGCCGGAGATCATGTAGCCGAGAAGCAAGCCGACCGGACCACCGCGGTTGATGGTCGAGCCGGAGCCCAGCCACAGACCTTGACCGATTGAGGCGCCCATAGACATCATGAGCAGATGACGCGAGGACAGACGACGGGAGAGGCCAGAGTCGGCCCCCCAGTCAGCGACGATCTGGCCTGGCTCGGCCTCCAGAGGGAGGCCATCTGCTTCGGCAACGGTGCCATCAGTGCTGACGGCGGTAGTGACTTTCGTGTCCTTCTCCTCGAAGTTGGCGCCCATGTTATTGGAGAGAAAATCAAGGTGGGAGATTGGGGAAGAGACAAGAAGATGGGAACAACGAGACCGTTTTCAAGTCCTCGACCAAACACACAAGATCTGGATTCTGGAACTAGGAAGGCTGCATATCAAATACTTTTCCTGCTGCTGGTCGAGACCCAAAAAGTTTCGCCGCTTGAGGGTCCGATAACAGCGCCCTTAATAATCCCAGGCGTCAGAAAGTGCAGAGATATGGAGTATGCTCCGGGACAGAGATACTAGATACCTGGCTTGAAGTCTGATATCCCGCATTCACGTCCTATCTGTTCAACGGGATGGAGACGTCCAAGTCGCAGCAGCCAAGACCATAGCCCAGACTAGAACGATAGCTTACCAGAGCAGGGAGAAGCGTGAATAGTGGATGATAGGATAAGAGGGCAGCCAAAGTGAATGCAAGACCAGGATGAACAACGTTCCCGAAAGCTTGAAAGACTATGGAGAAGTGAGCCCACTACCTTTCTCGCCCGGATTGCTCTCCATATTTGCAATTTCATTCCCCTTCAGACAGTCTCACCAGCAGTTGGGGTCGCCTGTTGACTCGTTTCAACCCGCGCGCTCCTTTGTCCAGACTTCCAGATACCCGTCATCCACCTCAGCCAACAAATTGGATGCCAAGAACGCGGATTCGCGAAACTATAGTTCTGGCCTCGTGGAGACATCCTTTTTGGACAGGTGGGCTTCGGCCGTCAAAGTCCGATGGTCATTCGCAGTGAGACATGGCAAACGAACCTGCATTATGGAGATGACGGCCGGCTGCCGGCCATGCCAGGGACAGAATGAGCGCCGTCCATCTCCTACCCCCTTCAAGGTGTCTGGAGTTTGGATAACTGCAATTTGCTGGCCATGAGACATGAAGGTGCACGTCGGCGTCGACGGCCGTGGTTGACATTGAGATAAGAACTTCCCTGCGACGAGGTTGGAGCGGAGATATCCATGGACGATCCCTTGAAGCTTCGGCAGGACCGCAAGCGGCAGGTGAGTCGAGGTTGATGGAGGTGGATTCCGTCCAAAGCCACTGGTAGTAGATACTACGGGTCTAGTGGTGGTGGGGGCAGTTGATCGAATACGGTGGCTGACAACGTGGCTGCGTTGATGGCCATCGTTCTTCTGATGTCTTCTATCGACTTGATATCTGTATCTCGAGTGTACGGTGCACCTGGAATGGCTCAGATTAGCCAATCTGTGGCTGATAACAGAGGGCCTTTGGTGTGTATCGTGCCACGGCCGTGACAGACGGCGCGATACAACCACGTTAAGGATATACGAGTATAGAAGCAATCTTGACCAGGCTGCCCTCGAGGAGAGAGGGCATCCCTGGTCCGAGTCCGACTACTGAACTTCGGTTATCTTTCTTGCTTGTATGCTTGCTCTTATCTAGTGCCATTCTGACGGTCTTGCTAGCCTCGTATGCGGTGCCGAACTTCCGTGCGCGGGCGATAACACTGAGCCGGACAGACAAGGCCTCCGGAGATAACAAGGAATCGAGAATTGAGGGCAGGATCAGACAGTACTGTCTGGATTGAGCAGATATTCTGGTGTAGCGAAGAGGTACTTAAGTCTGGGGTCGAGCGGAAGAAGGTGGTACTGTAATGTTGTCAACATTGATTGACAAGAGTAACGAAAAGCTTACTTGTCGAGAATAAACCTTGCCCCTTTTTTTGGGCCAGGAATTCCCCAGACCGCATCTCCAGCCAAAATGGTGCTCATCGATCCCACCACGATTCCTCTGATCGACTTTGCCCGACTCGAGACCGATTTCGAGGGAGTGGCTAACGAGATCAAGGAGATTGCTGCAACATGGGGGTTCCTGTACATCAAGAACACCGGTATTCAGCAGGAGCAGATTGATCGTATGTTTGAAATTGTATGGATGTTCTCACGGGAGGTGTACTCACCACTAATGCTCGTCAGGCCGATGTCTTCTTCAACAAGACCAGTCCCGAGGAGAAGGCGAGCACACCCTGGGGCAGCATTGAGAATGCCGGCTACGATGACAGGCGAGCTCGAAAGCAAGAGAAGAGGTGTGTATCAGAGGTGAAAAGTGAATACCTAGGTAGCAATGGGTCTTCTGACAAGTTGTCAGAAATTACGAAGAGTACGGCCAGAACGAAGTGACCAAGAAGGACGATCCCAAGGAGTCATTTGTGAGTCTTGTCACCTGGAAGTCACGGTCTGCAGACTCCGCCAGTGCTGACAATTTCTCAGGCATTCCGCAAGACTAACTCCTACGACCAACCTCTGCCACCCACTCTCAAGAAAGTCAACAACGAGATCCAGGGCTTCATGAGAACTGCTCACGAAAAGGTTGCCCTCAAAGTACTGGCATGCCTCTCTGTGTCCCTGGGAGTAAGTGACACGTCTCCTATGTCAATCTTCATACTAATTATGCTGCTTCAGCTTCCCGCCGACTACTTCCCCAAGCTGCACGACTTCGACTCCCCCTCGTTCACCACCCTGAGACTACTCCACTACCCGGGCCTGACTGGCGACGACGCTGCCACGCCAGTCCGACTGCCGGCCCACACTGACCACACCGTGGTGACGGTTCTATTTCAACATAAGGTCATGGGCCTACAGGTACGCCCGCCGAACCTGACCGGCGAGGTACTAGAAGGCGAGCAATGGCTAGATGCACCTATCATCCCCGGTGCCGTACTAGTCAATATCGGCGAGACAATGACCTTCCTCTCAGGCGGACTAATGAAGAGTACACTACATCGGGTTGCGCGCTCACCTCGCGCCGAGGACCAGGGCAAGGAGCGCTTCTCGTGCGTCTACTTCTGTCACGCTAATGAGGACACTAAGCTCGCCATGGTCGAGGGCATCCAGGGCGGTGTCAAGAAGACGCCACCTATCTCGTGCGTCACTGGTAAGCGGGTCGAGACTGTCAAGGACTGGATCCAGCATCGCCATAGTCGTGGCACCGCGCTCGCCTTGGAAAGGGAAGAGGCTGCCGCGAAGCAGCTCCAGGCTGAGGGGGGGCTGGCCATCACGGCGGCGGCATAGAGACTTTGTTTGTTGTAAATGATCTTCTTCTGTCTGACTCTGTCGGTGTGTATTGAATTAGCAATGTTTCTTGAACCAATCTTTGAGTCTCCAGCGGTAACGAGACGGGAGCCGAATCCCGATGGTTCCGTGTTAGTAGGCTTGAGATAATAGTGGGCCGAATTCCCCCCATTTCCTGTGATATGAGTGGCCTTTTTGGTCGACAATGCATTTTATCCGCAGTCCTCTTCTGGCTAGGGAGGAAGACACGCTCTCTTATCGTCTCCCAGAAGTCTGGGATCTTATCGCGGGGTGCCATTTCGCATAGACCTCAGACGACAGTTTTGAAATCCCAACATAGCTATACTATCTTTACTCGACATCGTGACTAGAGGGAGCCATCAGTCATCACTACCGTCTTCTCTCATCTCATGACTTCTGCGGCCATTACACCATTATCGTCCTCTCGCTCGCGGCCATACCGATCCAAACGAGCCCGGCCGTGCGACCTATGTCGCTCCCGCAAGGCTTGCTGCCGCCTCAACACCGCGCCGCCATGCGGCCTCTGTGCGAAGCTGGGCCTCAACTGTACCTTCGAGCAGCAGCCGTCCAAGCGGCGGTCCTCGAACCGGGTCCAGCTGGAAGGCGACGACGATTCACCGGGCGGCCAGCACGACGACACCTCGCCTCAAAGTGCGGGGCTTCCTTCTTTTCCAGGCCATGACCTGGCTCGGGCTCGGGCTCAGGTCCAGGCAGCTCGTGATCAAGGAGGAATTGACCGTGAGGGGCAGGTCAGGATGGGCCGGGCAGGTTCGTTGCATTTCCCGACCCCATTGGAGCGGAGGAGCACCGCTCAGTCACAGGCGCACGACGCTGTGTGGCGGGACGAGGCGGCACGGTTGAATGAGACGCCTCTGCTGCCATCTCTGGCAGAGCTCGACTTCGAGCCCTATATGCCGTTTGACTACTGGCTGGGCGGTGATGTGTTTGCGGATCTGCCTGCCCTGGTCGAACCGGTCAGCCCGCCCGATGAGGGATATGCGGCAGAGCAACCACTCACTGCCGCGGCATCCCAGGGTGTGGCGGCATCTGAGTCGTATGGAATTTATGGGCGCAGGGAGAGTGTCGATGTTCCAAAACCGGGGTTGAAGGCGTCGGAAAATCCCCTCGACAGTCAGATGAGCTACAATTCTAGATTGGCTGTGAATTCCATCGACGACAAGAAAGGCACCAATGCACAGTTCTTTGGCCTGTCCGGCGAGTCAGACCCATATCTGCTGCAGCATTATCGCTACGACGAACGTGGGGAATTCACACAGTTCAAACTGTCGTACCGTAAAGTGGCGGACGACAGCTCGTCGGCAAAGTGGCTGTCATCGCCACCTCCCAACGGAGTGCCCGTCTATTTCAAGGTCTCTCCAGACGATCTCGAGGGAGACATCAAGGAAGAAACGACCATTCGTCCAAACGTATCGTCTGAGACGATCAGAAAGGAACTCTACGACCTGGTCTCGATTGAGGACGGCTGCCGGCTGATGGACTTGTAAGTAGCCCAAGCCAGAGAAACTGCCCATGTGCAATGCTAACATCTGTCCAGATTCCTGAAATACGTGTTCCCGTCATTCCCAGCCATTTCGCGCTCGCAGCTGGGCATCACACCCACCAACCCGACCGTGTCCCCATCGACACTGGAAACAATGCCCACCCACCTCCTCGCCGCCATCTATGCCTCGTCACTCGTCTACTGCCCGCACGACGATTACCTGTGCGTGTCGAAAGTATACCACCAACCGTCGGCGACCAAGATCTGGCGCATCGTCTACGAGGAGATGTTCCGCGAGATCCACACGCCGCATCTCTCGCTCGTCCAAGCCATGCTGCTGTATCTCCAGAAGCCGCGAACAGGCCAGAGCAGCTTGGCCTGCGACACGCCGTTCCACTGGTCTCTGATGAGTATGTTGATGGCCCTGTCGACCAGTCTCGCGTTGCACCTGGATTGTCAGGCTTGGAACATCCCAGCGTGGGAGAAGAGGCTCCGGAGACGGCTGTGGTGGATGGTTTATGTCGAGGAGAAGTGGAGGTGCTTGCTGGGCGGGTATCCGAGTTTGATTCATGGCGATCAATGGGACGTCGCCGAGTTGACGGAGAAGGATTTTGTCATCGACCTTGTCGATGATGACCGCTACAGGGCTAATAATGGTGACCGAAGCAATAGAGGCAACAGCTGGGTGGTGGAATCTGGGGAGCGGTTTTGCCATCTTGCACAGCTGTCCATCATCAGCGAGGAAGTATACTCTTCATTCTAGTACGTTATGGCCTCCGGAGCCCCAGAGGAGATTCCTTGACTAGACCTGCACAAAGCTGACCATTGACAGTACGCTCCGCGCGGCACGCCAGCTCTCATACGACTTTGACGCATCGCTCGCGAAGGCTCAGCCGATCCGCCTGCGCCTGAAAGCATGGTACGCAGCTCTGCCAGCCTCTCTCCAGATCCGTAAGAGCTCGATGCTCGACGAGACGGGCTTCGCTGAGCTGGAATCCAACTCGGCCCTGCACTTTGCCTATCTGACGCTCGAGGTGCTGCTGTACCGCGCGCTACTGCGGCCTATGAACCTGCGGCGAGGACCGAGACTGGGTGCCAACGTCAACCTTGCCGTCGCCGCCAACGGAGGTCATCATCGCGATGGGAACGATGGCGATGGCGACCACAGTATGACGGACGACTCGCCGAATTCGCTGCCGGATGTGATTGAGGATAATCGCGCCGCGGCTGAGGCCGTCATTGTGGCTGCTGAGAAGTGCGCGAAGATCGTGACATATTTCACAGCTGGACTTGATTCGCAGAAGTTCTCGGCTGGATTCTGGTATTCCTGTATGTCTGCTCTCTTTGTCTGTTTTTCTCGTCTACTCTCTATCTCTCTTGCTCTTCTCCTCTCGGTTTCTCTTCTGCTCTCAGAATTCCTATTTTCCCATTTATTCTGTTGACAACAAGCTTACCCCTCTCCCTCGCCACTGTAGGGTCTCGCATCGGCTTCGCCACCATGTCGAATCTAGCCATGATCCTGCTCGTAAAGGCACCCGACGATACGCACCTGCTCGCCGCCAAGCAGATCCTGCAGAACTGGCGACGTATGCTGCGCTTTCAGAGCCGTAGCTTCGAGCAGATGAAGCTGGGCTTATTACGGTTGGAGGTCATGCTTTGGAAGGGGATGGATGACTACATCATGGATGGGCGAGGCCGGAATGCTAGGAGGATATAGTTACTTCACCTGAGTAGCCGTTTGAACAAGGGCGCGACTTATAGTAGTGCATAGATATATTCCTCTGAGAATCCTATCTTATAAGACTTAGTTACCCTAGTCCTTCTTCATTATGTTGAACATCTCTTGCCCGTAACCTTGTCGCTCCAGATTCGTAAGAAAGACGTCTAACGCACGATGGAAGTATTCTACCCCAAGAGTGCTGAGGTGTGACGTGATGATGATGTTCTTCGCCTCCCATAACGGATGCTCTTTCGGAAGTGGTTCTGGGTCCGTGACGTCCAATGCCGCGCCCCGTAGGCTGCCCGAATTCAAAGCGTCTATGAGCGCATCCTGGTCTATGATCGGACCACGTGCGATATTCAGCAAAAAGCATCCCGTTTCCTTAGGACCACGCAGCTTGTCGCCAATAGAGGTTGATACTGGCCTGGGCCCTTTTTCAGCCAAAGCTTCGAACTCAGCCTTTCCAAACATATGCCTTGTCGCAGGCGTGAGTGGTAAGCTGATCACCAGCATATCTAAGCCGGATTTTAAAAAGTCATGCAATTCTTCACGTGAGGTGCCAGAATACCACGCTTTGGGTATTTTGCCCTCCGGGTCTCCGCTGCCTGGCAAAATATAGCCTCGGTCTGCTCGCTCAGCTACTGTTGGCCGAGGTGTTGCGGTGTATGCGATAATGTCTGCCCCAAGGGCGTCGAAGACATGCGCGACTGTGTAAGTGCAGTGGTCAACCATACGTTGCCGGAACCACGATGAATGAATGAATGAATGAATCAAGAAAACAAGCTTACTTTGGCGTCCGATGCTGCCGTAGCCCGCAATTCCCACACGCGTCCCGTACCAGTCGCAGCCAGACCAGTGTTGGTCGAGTTGTCCCCACGTATGTTCTTTCTGCCAATTCCGAGTAAGGTCATGGAATCTACTGAAAGCCAGGCTGTTCAGTAGAACCCATTCAGCTACCGGTGGACCGTGGATGCCGTTGCTCGTTGTGATGGTGATCTTGGGGTCAGTCACACACGGATGACTCAAGAACCGATCGATTCCCGCGGTGAAGAAATGGATCCATCGTAGGCTGAATTCTCAAATTAGTGCTGCGTTTGCGGAGGCTGGACATCCAGCATGCGCTGGAAATCAGAGTGTAGGGATGTCACATACTTGGGCGCCTCGTCGGTGCTGGCGGGGATATCATGCAGAGTTACCAAAATTGTTGCTTGTCGATACAGTTCTGGTCATGGTCAGCCTTCCGGCTATTTCTGTCGTTCTGCAGGACTCTTACCTTCTAGTATGGGATCCTTCACAGAACCCTTGGACTCAGCGCGCGTTTTATTGTCCGCAGTCTGGTGGTATGTAATGTCGATATGTGGAAATCTCGACTTGATCTGAGAGATTAATTCCTTCTCTTCTGGCTTCCAGAGCATGAAGAGCAAATGCTCTCTGGTAGCTTGGGCCATGGTTTCTTCCGTTAGTTTGCGACAAGAAGAAGACCAACATAATCTAATGCCTTCGGAGGTATGCCAGTGAATGTCCAATGAGTATACTCATAAGCAAATAGTCCAAAGTTAAATCCCCCTCCTTGCCAAGCCCTCTCTGGGTGCCACCTCTCCTCTCCCCGCCTCCTCTTCGACCTCAATCCCTTCCTCTCGAACCCCAACTTCCCTGAGGCGTGAAACAGTATAACGGCTAGCAAGCGGGCGCTCCGTGGCTGCAACAGCCAACCTGCTGGGGTGGTGGCGAACAGGCACTCCCTGCGGATTTTAGACCTCCGGTATTTCCACAGAGTAGCGTGCGGGCATTGTGGGTAACCTCAATGATCTTAACGAATTGGAGGATCGAGGAGGTTCGTTGGAAGCAGGCGGTGTCGGCGAGTCAACGGCGTCTTACACAGCAAACATATTTACTGTCCCAAGCAATCTTCAACCACGAGTGTCTTCTGTGTGAGCCCATTATTTGGCTGTAAGATGAATACCAGGGCACAGGACGCTTTGGACTTGTCTTCGGACCAGCTGATTGGCTCAGCCCTGAAGGTCATGAAATTGTCTGTGGATAACCGTCGAGGTATATCCGACCAGCCGATCGTGAAAATAACCCAGCCCGAAGTCGCGCAGAAGTTCGCTCGTCTTGCGAGGCCCCAGCATCACCCTATACCGATCGACACCGTCCTCGAGAATGCGCGAGAAGTGTTTGACCACCGGATCCGCATGGACCATCCGAGATTCTTTGGTTTCATACCGTCTCCCGCGTCCGACTGGTCTTGGCTGGGGGAGGTGCTCAATACAGCGTTCAACACACATGCTGGCAGCTGGCTTCAAAGCTCTGGGCCAAGCGCAATCGAGCAATCTCTAATCTCCTGGATGGCTTGTGACTTGCTCGGTTTCCCCCCGACTGCGGGAGGCTGTTTCGTTTCGGGCGGGTCGATGGCAAATCTGTCGGCGCTCATGGTGGCCCGTGATCAAAAGCTGGATTTCGAGGAAAGGACACGAGCAGTCATTTACACTTCTGATCAAACCCATTCTTCCATTGTCAAAGGTCTCCGCATTCTCGGGTTCCACGACCGGCAGGTCGCCAAAATCGAATGTGATCAACATTTCCGGATGAACACGGCCATGTTGCGTCTGCGGATCGAGCACGATCGTCGATCTGGGAAGAAACCTTTCCTAGTCGTGGGGAGTTGTGGTACAACGAATACGGGGAGCGTTGACCCTTTGGATGAGCTGGCTGCGATTGCACAAAAGGAAGATCTATGGCTCCATGTGGATGGAGCGTATGGTGCATCCGCAGCACTGTCCAAGAGCCGGAAGTCTTTGATCAAACATGTGGGGCTCTGTGACAGTATCTCTTGGGATGCCCATAAATGGCTCTTCCAGACATACGGCTGCGGAATGGTACTGGTTCGCGACCGGAAACTTCTCATGGACTCATTCCGGACTGGTGCCGAGTATACACAAGACGCCCCAGATGGACCTGAAGAGTATCCCAACTTTTGGAATTACACCCAAGAATTGACGCGTCCCGCAAGGGCCATGAAGCTATGGTTCTCCTTTCAGATGTTGGGACTGGATGCTGTACAAAGGGGTATTGAACATGCGTTCGAACTGGCAGAAACGGCGCAAGCCACTCTGGAGAGGCTTGAACACTGGCAAGTCCTGTCACCGGCACAAATGGGCATCATTTGTTTCCGATATCAACCCCCCGGGCTCGACGAATTCGCCCTGGAAAACCTCAACAAGGAAATATCAAGGATTGCGATCGAGAACAACGTGGCTGCAGCATTGACCACGCGATTGTCGGGGAAACTTGTCATCAGGATATGTAGCATGCACCCCGATCTGAAAAACGACGAAATGATGCAGATCATCAAAAGCCTGGATCACATTGCACAAGCTAAACTGCAGAAATAGAGCCAAAAACAGAGTTAGAGAGCAAGATGCCGGTTACAGCCTCGTCAAATCATGTTTCACGACGAGTTTGGATTTAGCTGGAACTCGCTCGGGTCGGACCCTCATCCGCTCCTTTTCTTGCTCATTGGTACCCTATATTCACCACTGCTTCTTCGCAATAGCCTACGAGAGCGCTCCCAAAGCGCCTGCTTGGTGTACAGCCTACAAGCACCTTGCCCATGACTGGGACCATAGTATGGGTCAGCAGAGTCGAGCACTTCTGCAGAGCCCACAACCCAGCCGTGATGTAGACTCGTGCCGTGGTCCAGCTCTTCAATTGCTACTACCTAAATCGAAGTCACAGGTCTTTGATCCGGTGTCAAGACTCGAGCTGCCGTGCGGCCGTGCGGCCCTGCTACCCTGCTGCCCTGCGTACGGGTGACTGACTTTCCTTGAACGATGTAGGTGCTAGGACCATTTGTACGGGTCGAATCATTGCTTGTGCGAGTATTGATGAGGCCGCACTGGGTATGCACTGCACCTTGCTGACATGCGCAGCTTGGAAATGACTCTTGTTACAGTACATGTCCTTCATGAGATTCGCATGTGTAGTGTACACCCCAAGGTAATTGACAATCGGCTAGGGTAAAAGTTCAGACTTTTGATAGACGGCCAGCGCGATGAGGAGAACAACGACGCAAATCGTGTACAACCAGACTGACGGAATGCCATCCGCGTTGGTGGGAAGTCTCCTCTCGACAGATTTCCTGGCTGGTTTTGAGTTTTCCTGGCGCATTGTCAGTACCACAGAATGGTTTCCATGATTGACAGTGCATACCTCTGGGAGGAGGTCGCCAATATACATTTCGCTCAAAAGACTTCGAGCGTCTTCACTGTGTGCGGCATTCTCAAAAAGCTCCGTAACATCACTTCCGCCGGTCTCCAAAAGCTTTTCTCGGCCACCACTAACCGATAATCAGTAACATGTGTTGTGAAACGACAAATCCTTATTTCTTACGGATGCTGATCGATAAAGTCCGTGACGTTGTGCACCTTGCCATGGACGATCAAGTAAAGGTCTTTGTTCGATGAATGTGCATCAACCTCTGATAACGTAAATGTGGGTGACATTTTGATGACTGTAAAATCTCAAGAACTGAGAAGAAAGGATGCGAGATTTGTGAGTGTGTCGAATCTAATACTTTATCGAGAAATACTGCACATATTTTGCTTGAAGGAAGCGTGTATGCGGCTGGTAGTGTTGAAGCACCGAGCTTTTCAAGGGGTGTCAGCAGCAAGAAGTCGTCCGAGACAAGACTGGCTGGGTTTGTCCGTGGTGTTATGAGGTGCGACCACTCTCCGAGTCTCAACAAGTCTGGTCCACTGCGCGCTGTTTGGGTCTGCGCAAAGCCCAGGGATAGAGAGGGCGGCCTCTTACGGTCGTGGCTCCAAGCCTCCAAATTGGAGACTCAAATCACGTGCAATACGTGTGAGGTAGAGGGATCCAAATGCTCATGTTTGAGAAGAGGATTTCCTGGTCGAGTACTTAAGTGCAATCAGAGAGGTAGGCATGAGTCTGGCGACAGCGGAACACCGCGCATGAAGATGGCCATGAGGCTGGGAGAGATGGAAGAAATCATCTTCCATAGAGCCGTTTGTCTGCATGGGAAATCACCGGTCTTGTATGCCACTCGAGCAAAGCGTGCTGAAATGGAAGACGCCCCCGGCAAAAGCAATCGAGGCAGAGAGGGGATGCCAGTCACAGACGAGCACCGGTCTTCAAGAATCTTACCGATAAGATACCGAGACTTGTGCCAGGGTTGGTCGGTGTTCAATTTGCGCATGTTGCGTCAGCGCATGCCTTCATCGATTTGCCAACGAGATCTACCATTTCCCAAACATTGCCACCAGGATACAGGGTGGCCCACGTGCTAACCACTGTTTTACTCAATCGGATATTCGTTCTCAGGAGAGTTTCACGGGACGAGCGATTGGGAGTTTCGGCCACAATTTGAATGACAAAGTCAAGAACCAGTGTCTCCTCTTTCGTCAGCTCTGTTGGGCTTGTAGCCGTGATAGTGGTCAGCCACTTGGAGAGGAAGAGCGCACATTCTAGCGAGCACAGCGCGTGTTGAGACGCCCAATAGAAACTTTGCGTGCGGGCGACAAAATTCAGACCAATCTTGACTGGAATGCTCAAGGCGTGCGCACAATGTAAGGCTGCTCGAGTTGCTTGCTCGCTTCGCTCGACCGGAGGGGTCTGAAGGAACGCTTTGACGACTCTATCAGGGTTCCAAGTATTCAGAGACGGAATAAATCGCGTTTCGGTAGTGATCCTGACGTACGCGAGCCTCAGAAGTGCTGTAGATGTAAAAGTAAGAGGCCCGGACGGACTGATTGGGTTCATAGACGATTCTTGATTTCTCTCCCAACCTCGACGCCACTGTCGTAATGCTTGCTGGATGTGCTTGATATCTTGCGCTTGAGCATTTGCAGACTCTGCTCGGAGACGCCTGGACTGCTGTAGAATCCAGATACTCTGTAAGATTGCATGGATAAGAAAATAGCCGCCGAGGGACGAAAAGAAAGGTCGATATGTTCGTGGATCCGTGTAGAAGAGGTTCTCCATCGTTGTCTGAACCGAAGTTGCCGTTGTATCGCGCGCCCGAGCCAGGTTCCAGAGTGCGGGGGTTTTGGCGTTCCACATTTCTTCCGAGCACGGTAGATCGAGTAAAACCTCTGTCCACCACAACGAGGGAGCGCAGTCCAATATGATTGTCTGCAAATTCATCAAGGTAAATGTGACCAGCACGATGCGTTTGATCGTTTCTTGCCTCACCCACTGCTCCCAGCTCACGTCGGTTTGACATGTAGTGGCACTTTCGGCAAGATCGCGAATCATGACCTCAAGCAAACTCCTGAAAGAGGCAGCTTCACCTGATCGAGCTCCAGGAGTTCGTCCGAACCACAGGGATCCAATCATGAGTACCAAGGCCTGTATAACCTCAACACGCATTTGGTCATCCCAGCAATCACGGCTTACCGAACCCGCTGGTGGATCACTTAGTGGTATTCCTTCAGCTCCATTCACCTGCCTAGGCACATTCGCAGCAGAGCAGTCGGTCGTTCTCTTTACGCGTTCAAAGGCAACGGCTCGAGCAACTTCGAAAAGATCAAGACTGGCTTCTCGTTCGTGAGCGTATCGAGCTCCGATCGAAGCAATGGATAAAAAGAGCTCAACAGCAATCGAGTCCAATGCCAATGTCGGTAGGTGTAACACGGGATTGTGATCATTGAAGCCAGCAATATACATGGCTACAAAGCGGGTGAGCGTGTGTCTTGACGGAAGTTCAAACTGAGCAGGAACGACATTGGTAAAATTCGCAAGCTCTTGTAGCATTCTCTGGCGACATGTGGAGGTAACCTCTCGTAGGCAATGTGGTAGTCTTGACTGTTGCCAAGGACTCGAATGCCCTTCTACTCCCTGACCACCTGCTTCCGGTCGCTGCTGCTGACGGTCTTCGGGGTCTAGTGACGGTAATCGTGAGCCGAATCGAGAGAGATCACCAGGTTCGGCGCGCAGTGGCTGTGAAGTCGGGCAATTTGCCCTGCGATTCTGTGCAGACATCGATGCTGAGGTGGGATTGTGTCGAGTGTGGTCGAGCAGTGTCGTGTCGTAGCTCAGGGAGTAAGCAGGGTCAGGAAATACAACGTCGACCATGATTTCACCAAAATTTTCATCTTGGAAGATAGCCGACCAGTCGTAATTGTCGAAGAGATCGGTCGGAGCGCTCTGGGTCAAGTCTCGCGAACCGCTGACGGTGTCATCCTCCCCTGGTAACTGGAGAGACGTAGCCAAGTCATTGATGGGATACTGCATATCCCCTTCAGGAAAGCTTTCATTGTCCATGGAGGATGGGATTGCAGAATATTGTGACTGTGTTGACGGTCCCTGTACCACTGGGAGAGAGTCTACAGGAGGATGATTGGACAGTGACGGTGACAGTTGTGGACTGTGTAGTCTTGGTTGACCAGGTTGGATTGGTTGATGGCATAGCCGAAGGTGGCGAGTGAGCAGATCTCTTTATCACAAAGTCAGGTGAGGCGCTGGGGATGCCAATAGAATCGTACCGACGAGTGAACGCTTTTGGACAGAATGAGCAAAGGTAAGGTTTCTCTTTGGTATCTGAGGCGTGTCAGGATATCTCCAAAGGGAGTACCGATTGTGGATGGGACTTACGGGATCTCTCGTGGCGATTCAGATGATCCAGACGGCCAAAACTCCTTTCGCAGCGGTGGCACTGATGCTTTGCCATTGTGTCATTCCCTGTGGCTTGCGCAGGGTGTGAGATGCTGAAGTAGTGAAGTACAGGTTGCAGCTCCCGCAATCGTTGCTTACACGTCGAGATGAGCCGCAAGTCGCGTGTAGTATGCGGTGGTTTGGAGAACTTCAGGAATAAGCGCAGCGCGGGAAGCTGGGGTGCGTCAGCCTAATATTAATATTGATGCGATTCAATCAGACGGCTTGGCATCCTGGAACCGGTACCAAGTCAGGTAATCGAGGTGATCCAGGTGATCACGTTACTAACAGATCGCACACGACGTGGTTTCCTCTCTTGGCTCTTCCTGGCCTCTATAGTTCGGCGATTCTGTGCTTCAATCTGTCAGAGTGTCGCCTCTCCTTCCAACGATATCCTCGTTGCACCAGGAGCGTTAGCGGACATCCCAAAATACCATCGCGTCTTTTACGTGCCTAGCGTGCTGTGCCTACTTGGTGCTGATTTTGCCACATTCGCAAGCAACAGCAGTTTACGAAGAAATCTTAAAGGAGGGTGAGCCTGCAACAACTGGATGATACGCATTTTTGGTATCTGGAGTCGAAAAGTATTCAGCCTCCGAGTAGGATTGCTTAAAGGTGATTTTCAGATCAGAACTGACGCCGGACGTGCTCTTGGTTCCAGATTTACAGCCTCCAAATGGTAGCGAAGTTCGGTGAGCGGGAGTCCATTCAACATGCATCATTATAGCCATGCCGGTTTCCAGCATACACGATGTGTCGTTGGCGGATTTTCGGGATGACGGCAATAGCGACGAATATAATAAGGAGAAAATACGCCAAACCGTTTTTACTGGTGCCCCAAATTGGAGACGTTTACAAACAGCTCTCTGGATTTTGACTTCTCTGATCGACTTTCACAGCAAAAGCACTCTGTATATTTCTATTGCAAAGGTCCAGAATTTTTCAAACCCTTCGACGTCTAGATCTTGCGCTTTACACATCATTTGCGGCACTTCATAGAATCAGGATGGCTCAGAAGCTACCAACACGTCAACTGGGGAAGAATGGGCCTCAAGTGACAGCACTAGGCTTCGGCGCTATGGGCCTTTCAGCGTACTACGGCACTCCGAAGCCTGATGAGGAACGACTGGCTCTACTCGACCATGTTTACGCTTCAGGGGAGCTTTTCTGGGATAGTGCCGATATCTACAAAGATAACGAGGATCTACTCGGCATTTGGTTTAAAAAGAACCCAGAGAAGCGGAAAGACATCTTTCTCGCGACTAAATTCTCTTTGTGGATTGATCCTGCAACCGGTATTCGACACACGCGCAATGAACCGGAATATATCAAAGAAGCAATCGAGAAATCGCTCAAGAGGCTTGGTTTGCCGTACGTGGATCTGTACTACGCTCATCGGATCGACCAGAATCAGCCAATCGAGACGACAGTTACAGCAATGAAAGAATTGAAAAGTCAAGGCAAGGTCAAATATCTTGGGCTGAGTGAATGCAGCTCTGAAACCCTGCGCAGAGCGTGCAAGGTACGGAGAATGCTCGAGACCCCTTTCCTTGTTTGTGCCAGCTAACCTCTACATCTCAGATCGTTCACATTGATGCGGTCCAAATCGAATATAGCCCTTTCACGCTGGACATTGAGGATCCACAGGTTGGACTCTTAAAAACATGCCAGGAGCTTGGGACGGCAGTCATCGCTTATTCGCCACTTGGGAGAGGCTTCCTGACCGGTGCTATCAAGAGCCCCGACGATTTTGAACCAGGCGATTTCCGGATCAACGCTCCAAGATTCAGTAAGGAAAACTTTTCCAAGAACCTCAAATTGGTCGAGGATCTCAAGGCCGTGGCTGAGCGCAAGCACTGCACCCCCGGTCAACTTGTCCTTGCATGGTTGATGGCACAGGGAGACCAGATTATCCCCATTCCAGGTACTACGCGAATCGAGAACTTTGACGAGAACATGGGTTCTCTCAAAGTCACTCTTACCGAGAAGGAGAACCAGCAAATAAGGAAGATGGTTGAGGCCACCCAAGTTCACGGTCATCGGTATCCCGAGGCTGCCGCAAAGGGTTTATTCGCTGACACTGTTCCACTGCAAACATAGATGACACAGGATCTGGCCATTAGGCTGCCATGATAACCAGGTAGGCAACCACCAGGTACTCGGTTACCATCCAGTATATAGTGGTAGAGCAAGACAATCAACAATGACCAGAAACTCATTAGGAGATCATTGTACCTTGTGACACCAGCCATTAGATAGAAAGTGCTTGGGCGACTGCGAAGACGAGATTAGATCCTAAATCTCAAAAGTTCACAGCCTCTACTGGGCCCGCCTCTTGCATCTCCGTCAAGGCGTCTTGCGAAGTATCCTCCCTGCCGCGCTCCGGCAAATAACATTGAAGCACTCGACGCCACCATCAAGCCACTCAGGTCCGGCCTTTCCTTTCGATCGTCCAACCGTCTATGTTATACACAGTGACCACGGAGACTGCCTTGCGAAAACGAGACTTCCTTGTCATTCTTCCTACACACCCAGATCTCGGCGTTCCTTTTCCGCTTTTCTCCCCCGCTTGCCCTTGAACCTGGTGCTGAGGTCACCCACTGGGAGTGTCAAAGGAAAATCTACAGCCTCCAGAAGGATGGTGAAAAGCAAGTAGAACGCAAAGGCCGATAGAATAAATGTAACGGCACCGGCTCCCTTTTTTGCAAAGCGTTAACTGGGACACCTCTGCATGCAGTATCGGTGGCTTACCTTGAGAAGATTTTCCGCGCGCGAAACCGCACCGTCTGCCAGGCTCCAGTATGCCGCGGCGAGAAGTTCTGCTATGATGATGATCAGGGCAAACAAAGTGACGAAGATGACGTTGGTGCGCAAGGCACACACAAGGAACATCAGCATGAGGACACCGAAGAATGCGAGAACATAGGCTAAGGATTCAACGCGTCAGCAGCTTGCCTTTCCATAATAATCTCAAAGCCGTAGACATACCGAAGCTCGCATAGAAGTTTGTTGGGTCGGCAGCTTGGGGAATTACATATTGCTCAGTTATGCCCAGGGAGAGCCAAAACGCTCCTGTTTTCTCACATTAGAAATGTCTGTTTTTTAGAAGATGATTTTGCGGAGGCTTGTCGGCTGTCGGCTCGTGTGAAAACTCACCAAATGTTCCAAAAACAACACAGGGAAAGGTGTTGGCCAGGAAGAACTCCAGGATGCACGCAATGATCTGGATTGTTCCTCCGAAAAAGTAGAGGACACCTCTATTGCGCAGCTTGTCAGAGAAGAGACTTTCGATGGTGCCTCGAGACGATGATCAGGGGGAAGCGACTGCGTGCAATCACGTACATCAATGCTGCGATGTCTGAAGCACCCCGCCAGCCCATCAAGATGCAAGCAAAAGGACTACTTGTCATGATGAAACCCACGAGACCTCTGAAGAACGGAGTCAGCCCACGCATCTCTTCTCCCATAGGCAACAGCATACTCACAGCGGAGTTGGATTGCCAAAGGTCGCCCTCAACTGGCCCTTGGCAGGCAGCTGGGGGGTCAGGTAGAGTTTCTCGAAGACATCCTTGGGGATCGCTATGGAGGCATTTGTGTCGTTTCTGTACAGAGAGGGGTCGGCGGTACTGATCTCAGTAGTATCTGCTTTCTGGGAAGGGGCCATTCTGTGCTAAAGAGGTCGACTTGTGAATGAAGAATCGAACTGTGTCCGGATCCTGCGCTATTTAAACATCCGGTCGCCCAGCCCAGCCTCTTGGAACTGAAAAGGGGTATTCACTACGAGGTAGAATTCGGGGAATGTGTGTGGGGTGCTAGTGTTTCCCATGTCGTTCGCTTGGTCTGGAGAACTGGGGCTTGGGGGTGGAAAGTGCGGGCGGTGGAGATTGTTCAGAGCAAGGACAGGGAGTCCAGAACTTCCACATGAGCTCTGCCCTGAGACTCGGACTCGAATCCCTTGCGCCTTGGATGTATTGAGACACAATTTCCTGGCTCTGCCCCTGTCGAACCGCCGCTTGTGACGTTAAGCCTGGACAACTCACGCCCGAGACGATATCACGTTTATTGGGAGAGTCAACTGTCACCTGGCCGGTTGACTTGAACCTGGAACACATATAGCCCCAAGACAAGCGCTTCCTCATCACTCACGAAGAGATTCTACTACAAGAATTGTCTAAATGTTCGACCAAGAGCCCAAGGAGACTATTGACATGATCGACAAAGATGTATTCCTGACCAGTCAAGTGGCAACATTGACCATTCTATCATATGATCAAAAATCTTTTCATGTCGTTGTTGGTGCTGATAGTGTCAAGTCCACCACAAGTTTGCCGCCCACACCAGCGTGGTAATCGGCGACAAGATCGTTTACGTTCTCCAGGGAATACACACGGGTTTCAGATTTGATTCCGTGCTTGACGGTGAAGTCGATCATCTCCTGCAACTGTTGTATGCGCCCACATAACGATCCCATCAACCTTATGTCCCGATACACCAGGTCCTTCGCATCGACCTTGAAGCCATCTTCGGGAAAACTCACTACGACACAGGTTCCATGATTGCCGAGTAACTTCATGGCGTAGTTGAAGGCTAATTGGTTCTCTGGCAGAACAATGCTTGCGTCGACACCTTGGTTCACACTGCTCCCAGACCCTTCATTGACTTTCGTGCGGATCTCCTCGACTTTCTGACTTCGAGCGTCGACGACCATGACCTGTTTCCCATCGGGTCCAAGTCGGTCCACGACATTCCTCAAGAGCTGGAGGGGCTTGTCAGAAGCATCCACTGCCACAACCTTGCAACCCAATTTGGCCGCAAACTGTACCCCCAAGTGACCCAGTCCGCCTCCGGCCCCAAGGATGGCGATTTTTCGATTCGCACCACCGTTCTCCTTCAAGGGTACGCCTGCTCTCAGGAGGGCATTCCAAATCGTCAGACCGGCACACATCAACGGTGCAGTGTCGACTGCGCTCAGACTATCAGGAATGACCACACACTGTCGCGAATCCACGAGACAATAATCCTGAAAACCGCCATCGACATCGAGACCCACACCTTGTGACTTTTCACAAAATATACTGTAGCCGGGTGAGTCGGCTTCAGGGTGTTGGCATTCGGAACAAGTGCCACAAGAATGGTAGGTCCGAGCAGGTACGCCGACGCGAGTATTGATCTTGAAGCCACGACTCGGGTCGACCTGAGGCCCTATCTCCTCTATGACACCGGCAATTTCATGGGAGCCTACTCGTGGAAGATTTGTGGGCCGGAGTCCAGCTGCAAGCACAGCATCCGTATGGCAATATGAGGCAGCTTGTACTTTGATCAAAAGATCTTGACCTTGAGGAGAGTTATGCCGGGGTACTTCATGTAGCCGGTACGGCTCGTTGTAGGCTTCGAGGACTTGAGCACGCATTCTGTACGCCTTCCAAAGTTCGATAGAGAAGCCACAGGTTGTGCTGTACCCTAGCAGAGATTTTTCAGAACGATTTCCTTTTCAATTTACGTTCGAGATTCGAAATTGGTGACCTTCTTCCGTTACCAGGAGGATATTGGTTGTCATCTCCGACGCTTACCTCCTCGCAAGCGGGTCATCCAAGAGCAGGCGTATGCACAACCTGTTCCTCCGTGAGGCAATTCACGATCGTTTCGAGGCGCATCGCTGGTGCTACGGAGTCACCCCGACTGAGGGGGCTGGCGAGGGTCCTGAGTCCCTGGGGGGATCCCTGACGACTCCAAATTGGGGTCATGGCCTTATCATACGAGGCTTCAAAGCTTGTGAGTAAGCTTTTCCTCCTGGACCGTGAGGGCGTGAGGGCGTGTGGGCGTGTTGGCGTGCGGGCGTGTTGGCGTGCGGGCGGGACGATAAGACCCAACAATTTCGTGATTCTGGGTCTTTACTGCCCTATCACGAGTTCTGCCCACAAGTAGTACCCAGGTAGCCTCGGGTGCATGACGAAAGTCTCTTTTGCGCGTCACGCTTCGAAAATGCTCAAACGAAGGGCGAGTCCGAGATGAGAGCGGTTGCAATGATTTCACTACCATGTACACCATTTCCGCTCCACGAATGCTCAAGATCTTTACTGACACCATGGCACTTCCCAAATTCAACCTCTACATCAACGGCCAAGAACGCGAAGGCGGCAATGGTTATGAAGAGACAATAAATCCCTATACACAGAGACCATGGGCTCAGATCGCTCAAGCATCTGTCCAGGACGTGGACGATGCAGTTCGCGCCGCAGAAGCTGCATTCCCCGCTTGGGCTGCATTGCCGGGCCTACAACGCGCTCGACTGATGCACATACTTGCGGATTTGATCGAGGAGGAAGCTGATACTCTATCCAAGATCGAAACGTCAGATAATGGCAAGATGAGACGCGAAACCAAAAGCCAGATGCTGTTCTCTGCCAGAAATTATAGGTTCTTCGCAGGTATGGCCGACAAACTGAACGGCGAGGTCAAGCCCATGGATAACCCATCCTTGTTCGATTACACGCTCCGCGAAGCGTATGGGCCATGTGCTCTCATCACTCCATGGAATAGCCCAATCTCCGTGCTAACCAACAAGCTACCGCCATGTCTGGCTAGTGGCAACACCTGCGTCGTCAAGCCGAGCGAGTTTACCACCGCCAGCACCCTATACTTTGCCAAAATTATTGAACGGGCAGGGTTCCCGCCTGGGGTATTCAATGTCGTATCAGGGAAAGCCGACGTTGGAAAAGCACTGGTCACACATCCCGCAATTAATCTGATCAGCTTCACGGGCAGTGTAGGGGTAGGCCGACTTATTGCTCAGCAAGGCGCCGAGAACATAAGGCCAGTAGTGCTCGAGCTAGGGGGGAAGTCAGCAAACGTTATTCTCGATGACGCTGAGTTATATCGTGCCATACCTGGAAGTGTGGCAGGCATTTTTGCTGCTTCGGGTCAATCCTGTATCGCGGGCTCCCGACTGCTAGTTCAGAGGAGTGTATACGACAAGGTCGTCCAAGGTATTCTCGACACCGTCAAATCGTCCCGCTTCGGTGATCCCGAAGACCTAAACACCGACATAGGTCCCGTCGTCCATAAAGGTCAGCGCGAGGCCATTCTGCGACATATTGAGAAGGCACAACAGGACGGAGCAGAACTCGTCGCGGGCGGTAAGGAAGAGAGTGAAAAGCTTGGTGGTCTTTTCGTGGCCCCGACTATCTTCAAAAACGTCGATCCGAGTAGTTCCCTAGCGAACACAGAAGTCTTTGGGCCTGTTTTGGCCATTATTCCGTTCGACTCGGACGAAGAGGCAATCAAGATTGCAAACTCGACTCAATTTGGCCTTGCCGCTGCGGTATGGACGACGAGCTTGAGACGCGCACACGACATGGCGAGTAAGCTACATGCTGGCCAGATCTGGGTCAACACCTATCGCCAGAGCTCTGCAACTGCGCCATTTGGAGGATATGGCCATAGTGGCTATGGCAAAGAGCGAGGAGTGGAAGCATTACTCGAATATACGCGCTTGAAAAATGTCATGATGGACCTCGGCAATGAAGCTCGCGATCCTTTCTCGATCAAGCTCTAGTTAGCAAAAGGCCAAACTTTATACATCAAAGAAAATTCCGTTCCATCATCTTTTCCTCCTCCAGTGTGAGGCGCCTGAAACCTTGGCTGGCTGCCAGACACTTCCCTACCCATCCTTGCTTTTGTCACGTTGGTTGAGTATTTGGAGCTCTTTGTTACCTGGCAAAGACTATGAGGAAGTAGAATAGGTCTACACGTGGACTCTGGTAACTTGTTGATTCTCTAGCTATCTACTGCAAACTGGATGGTGCCAACTACCTAATGGTTGCCTGCCTGGTTGGTAGCTCAGTTGCCAGCTCCCGCCGCCACAAAGGCCAGCAAGCACCTTCTTATCAGTCCCCCTTCCTTCGCCAGGAAGTTCAGAGCATTCAGATACCTCGACCCGAGGCCGTTCTGCCTTCACGATAAATCTTGTACATTCTCACCCAGCGCACCTGACTCCGTCATGGGTTAAGCATGTGTCTCTGGGCATGCTTGACATGGAGACTGCCGATGTGGCCAAAGACCGTAACTCTCTGAATGCCCCATTTCTTCCGGTACACTTCCCCCGTAGACCTGGTCCGCCATCGGATTCACGACAACGCAATGGCTAAAAAAGAGCCACATGTGTGTGTGATATAATGGATTGGGACTGGACGAGTTTGTACGGCGGTCAATGCCATCTTTCGCGTGGTAACATTCGCCGATGGATACATGTTGTCTTTCGAAGACGGAATTGCCACTCCATTAACAAAGCGCGATAACTATGTCGACCATAATATTGGAAAGTGGAAACGGCGGTATCGCAGAAGCTTGGACGTGGGACACTAGTCCCAAGTCTGCCCGAATGCACTTGAGTCCTATTCAGATCGGACGGCACGAAAATCTTCGTTTCGACAGCGAGCAAGTCATGTACAATCAAGTGACGGTATCACTGATATCTGTTATTAACGGAACAACCGAGTCGGCCTTTGTTCAACTGATTGTACGCTATGATATTCGTAGACTTGATTGTGATCAGAGGAGTGAACTCGTGATGAAATGTGACGCAGCTGCCAAAGTGCCAAGAAGTGAGTGGTCTATCGACAGTGATACAAATCAGATCCTGCCACAGCGTGGTTGCAAAATCAAACAATCTCAACTGTCTCCTCCTTAGTGAAACAATGTGGACCACTCCTCACCATCAGCCCTCAATGAACACATACTTTCTTCACTATGTTCTGACCAAGCGAAAAAAGGAAACCTCCTGAGCATTCAGATATCAAATGCTACAGTTCGGTCTTTTGACTCTGTGATCCATTTCTGCAGTTGATATTCGTCTCGTGGAACGAACTTCACCTTGAATGGTTTCGGTTGAGTGACCATTCCCGTCATGAGAGAGTTGCAGTCGATAGGATCCAGGTTAGGGCGGCTCTGGATATCGCTGGTTTCTCGGATGTGGAACCCCAAGATCAAACGTGCAAAGATGACATACAACTCTCGGTTCGCAAGGTGGGCACCTTCGCACATGCGAGCGCCGGCCCCGTAGCTCATCTGCTGGATCCCAACGTTGGGCACACCTAGGTAGCGCTCAGGATTGTAGGTATCTGGATCTTTGAATTGTGACCAGTCATGATTTGCTGCATAGTTGTTCATCACGAACGGTGTCCCTGCTGGGAAGGTGACCCCTTTATACTCGATATCTTTGACACTTTGTCGGGTAATTGAGAGATTGATTGTGCTCCAGAACCGGAGGGTCTCCTTCACCAGAGCGATCAAATACTCACAAGTTTCGTTTTCGAGACAAGCGTGCCAGCCGTCACCGTCAGGATAGGTTCTCATCAACTCCTCGTATGCTCTCTTCTGGATCTCCTGGCCATGAGGACATGAGAGGTACGCAATCGTCATGTTGATATTTGAAGGCAGAGTGTCGAGGCCAGCGGCGACCATGGTCAGGCTGACAGTCTTGAGCTCGTCTGGCGGCGGTATCAGTATTATCTGGAGGAGACGTATCCCGCACTACTTACTTTCGCTCAGCTTTGCTTCGGGGTCCTTGATCACACTGCCGGTGATGGAAGGGACGTCGGTGCCCTCTGCGATACGACGAACCAATTCTTCGTAAAATTCGAGAAGGTAGTCGTCCCGTCTCTGGCGCAGTGAACTAGCGTGCTTGCGATAACTGGGCCATAGGCGCATAATGGGGATATAGTCTTGCCAGCAATGCGCCACGCCCCGTAGTGTGCCCAGCTCTCTCTCGACGTCGACAACTTCCCTGATTTTCTCGTCATTTACGGCGCCCTTAAGCCTAAATCCATAGTTGACTCTTAAACTCATATTGAGAGAGAACCGTTGGAAATAGCCAATCGGATCAACGTCGCCAGATTTCGAGGCATCGAGGATTTCTTTAATTCCAATGGTGCACTCCAAATCAATAGACGGAAGGTAAGTCTGTACGGACTTCCGGTTGATCGCGGTGGAAGCTGCCTTGCGAACGCGCTTTGTGCTCTCGTTCCATGGCGACGTCGCCAACGTAGGGCCTTGTGACGTGGAGACGACGGAATGAAACGTCCATGTCGTCGGACGAGAAATGAGAGCCTGGTGATGGCCTACCCATAGGTCCTTGACGGCCTCAAAGGTGTTGACATAGATGAAGCGCTGTCACTCGACATGTCAGTTGGAGGATGGAAAGCTTGGAGATGAACTCACTCTGTTTCCTAATCTGGTCTGGAAGACCGGCCCGTACTTTGCGGCCAACTTCTGGCAACTTCGAGCATGGCTGTTCCCTAGCTGCAATAGGTTGCCAAAAAGGGGCACTCCAGGTATTTCTGGTAGGTTCTTGATCTTGGGTATGTCTGTTTGATTAAGGTACTTGACCACCAGATATGCCACGACGGCAGCAGCCAGCAAAACAGTTTGGAAAGCCATATCGTCTCGGGGATACAGGAGATTGTCGACTCTGATCTTTCCATAATCTATCTGCATATAGATAGTTTTTGAGAAGGTGGATCCTTGACCTGTGCAAGTGAGCGGTCACAGGAGGACTAAGTGTCCCCTTAGCGGCCAATTTGGAGGGTTTGCGGAAACCACCCTCCCACCGGCTGATCGGTTATCAAAATTGCAAATGCCCTCAGGAAGTCCCATGTCAGCCTCCGTGTCTCTCCTCGGTCGGCAAATCTCGCCCGCATCCTGGAGTTCTGCATCCCGCACTTTGCTCACGATTCCTTGCGCCCGCACCTTACCGCCCGGCAACCTTGAGTGGTCTGTGGGGGTGGTTTTTTGAATTCGGACTCGGCCTTTGTCTGCGGTACTGTTCGAAAAGTGGATCCTGGCTGAGTGACAACAAAGGACCTGGATCCGAGAATCATGGCGTAGCTACGCACTGACGGTTATGCGTGGTTCGTTGTATTGATCATAGTCGCTCTCCTGTCGATTTAGCTCAGTATGTCCAACCTGCATTTTTCACCGTCTTGTGAGATCAGCACGCTTCGTTGTGGCAGATCTGTACCCTGGAGTAACCAGCTCATGGAGCTCTTGCGGTCGTGACTGTGTTGTCAATTACGCCTGCTCTTTGAATAGCAGGACAACCAAAGCGGCATGGCAACTGCGGGCGTGGAGCCGGTTTCTTTCACGCCAGATCGCAAAGTACGTGGTAGTCTTCCCAACGTTCAGGTCAGTATCATTGACAGTTCATCTAGCACAGCCCTTTGCGCTTGATTTTTGCTGGCTCGCTGGCGGGTGCGGTCGAGGCGGCCGTCACCTATCCCTTTGAATTTGCGAAAACACGGGTGCAACTCAATCGTAGCCTGCCAAGTGCGCAGAAACTCGGCTGGCCGCCCTTCCCATCTCGCGAATGGTATGCCGGCTGCACCACCTTGATGGTCGGGAACTCCCTCAAAGCTGGCATCCGTTTTGTTGTGTACGACGCCTACAAAAGTCTCCTTTCGGACAGAAATGGTCGGATCTCGGGACCTGGAGCAATCTTGGCTGGCTTCGGTGCCGGCTTCACGGAGTCTCTCCTTGCTGTGACGCCATTTGAAAGTATCAAGACGCAGTTGATAGATGATCGAAAACGAGCTCAACCTCGCATGAAAGGCTTGATCCATGGGAGCATAGTGATTGCCAGAGAGAAAGGTCTCGCCGGGTTCTTTCAGGGTCTGGTGCCGACGACCGCGAGACAAGCTGCAAATAGCGCCACAAGATTCGGAACCTATGGCACCCTACGGCAATTGGTCGAGGGCCGCTATCCTGGACAAAAGCCGTCTTCAATCACGACGTTCGGAATAGGCGGGATTGCCGGAGTGGTCACTGTCTATGTCACAATGCCTCTCGACACGATCAAGACTAGAATGCAAAGTCTCGAGGCACGCACAGAGTACAAGAACAGTGTCGATTGCACAATCAGCATCGCTCGAAAAGAAGGCGTATTGGTGTTCTGGGCCGGGGCTCTGCCGCGACTTGGTAGGCTGACGCTCTCTGGCGGAATTGTGTTTACCATTTACGAGAAGACGTTGGATCTGATGGAAAAGTTTGATAGCAGGAGCCAGTATCTCTAACAAGCGTCGTGGTTTTGGCAGCTGGGAATTCTGCTTTCGAATGCCTACACAAAGATACCAGAACTTGATCCTTGCTCATTGAAGACGAGCTCCTTCATTACGGCGGACTTTTTCAACATGTTGAAGCAGGTAACGAAGATGTATTCTGGCCAATGAGGCCTCTCTTCCCGTACATTTGATTGGTGACCGTCGAAGGCGGTTCTCGACCAATGGTCTATACTGGACGCTTTTCCTGTCTCCAAGTTGGAGACATAACCTTTGACTTTGGGTCAGCCTCGTACCTGCATCCAGTGCCCCACTGCCCAGGGGGCCACAGTACATCAAAAGTGGAGGAGGAGTTTCAATGCTCAGTCTTGAGGCTTCCATCACGTGCTTCCACCTGCGAACACGAGGGGCCAAGATCTGACCAGCAATCTCCACCAATGTCACACCTGTGGCTTCTGGCTCTCACACTGTTGGTGAGCAGGTATCTTTTTCTCGCCTCAGAGCCGATGCCCGACTCCCTGGTCTTGCTGCTCGTAGTTGATCGTTCGCCGCAACATCGCTAAGACCTCATCCGAAACCTCGAACTCACCGGCTTCGATTGTCTTTGCCCGCACCGCTGATGACCGTTCATAAGGCATTCTCAATGGCCCTTTGCCAGGCAATGAAGGACTCTGTCGCAACTTGGCGGAATAAGCATCGATTTCTGCCTTGAACTCATCGATGGGCCTGAACATGGCCGGATCGACGGCGATAATCAAGAAACCAAACTGCTCCAGATTCCCAGGTAGAGCGGGCGACCCAGCCAAAACACCTAGCAGTTGCACTGTGATGGCCAGGCCGGAGCCGCGGTGACCACCCCATACGGCAATGGCGCCTTGCAATGCCTCCGCAGGGTCGGTAGTCACTTGACCAGTCGCATCATACGCTGACTCTGGCGGCAGCGGCTCTCCAAGACGCTGCGCAAGAAGTATGTCGGCATGGAGGATTTTGGATGTGCCTACATCGTAGATGACTGGGGTGCCACTGCCAGAGGGAAACCCCACGCTGAAAGGATTGGTGCCGAACATAGGCTTGTAGCCATCAGATGGTGCCACCCAAGGGCTTGCATTGGAGGCAATGATGGTGACCAAATCCTGCTCGGCGGCCTGTTCAGCGTAGTATGCGAGCATGCCCGTGTACCACGTATCGTTGGCACCCACAACAGCCACTCCAGTTTGTTTGGCTTTGCGTATTGCAATTTCTGTTGCCTGTTGAGCCACCAGATACCCCAAAGTGTCTTGTCCATCCAGCTGCGCAGTCGCAGGACTATCACGAGTTATCGTGATTTCATCTTTCAAACCCTTTTCTTTCAATCGCTCGCGGATGCTCAGCACCCGAGCGATGCCAGCAGCTCCAAAGCCTCGAAGCTCGCTGTCTATGAGATGTCGTGTGATGATTGCAGCATCGTGGGGCTTGTATCCCATCTTTTGTAGCGCCGTTTTGACGAGCGCCGTAGCTTCCGCAACCTTGATCTTCATTGTGTGACTGTATGACTCTTTCTCACTGGCAGCCGCAACCTGAGCACCGGGCGGGATACTTGTAGACTGATCGGATAAGGACTCCTGGCGCAGTTGGAAGACGCGGCATGTATCCAGAACTTCGAGATCTTATTATCTTGGCTCTTGGGTTTGGTTAAGACCCTTCATTGCTGATTGGTGTGCACTGGAACTTGTTCAGGTCTGGATTTGGAGTGACCCCAATCGAGAGAAACGGATCGGTCACAATTTCGGCGGCAGGACATTGGACCAGAAAATTGTCCTTGGTTTTTCTCCTTACGCTCCTCCCAAATCGCCACAGCCGGTTTTCTACTGACCCTCAAGCAGGTCAGCGTATTCTTCTAAAGAGTCTCCTACCAGATCCACAAATTCCCACACGCTACCGGCACGAAAGATTTTTGACCACACTCGCACCACAACCGAATTGAGCCGCACGTTGGTCCCACTGACACTGTCAACGGCGCAACCATGTTCAGTCTCGGCAACAACCTCCTTCACAAACTGGAGGAGTTGAACCTCGCCATTTGTCAGTGGTGGTTGTGGGTTCATGACTGTCACAGCTTCCAGCCATCTCGATAACAGCATAGCAGATTCCAAAGCACAAAGCGCATGCTGGTTTGACCAGAAAAAGGACATGTTATGAGCAACAAATTCAATGCCGAGCTTGGCGGGTATGCTGAGCGCATGTGCACAGTGAAGGACAGCCCTGGTAACACTATCATTCCGCTGTAGAGGTGGAGCGTAACTAAGGAGTCGCGCGATCTCTGTGGAGTTCCACACACTCAGCACAGGTGTTAGCTTGGCGCTGACACTGATTTGAATGTAGGCCAACCGTAGCAGAGCCGTAGATGTGAATGCCAGTGGCCCATTTGGACTAATAGGGTCCATGGATGACTCTTTATCTTGTTCCCACCCGATACACCATCGACGAAGGGCTTCCCCGATCATTTTACAGTCCGAAGGTTGCAGTATGGGAGGTCCTGGGCGTATTCGAGCAGACTGATACAGAAGCCAGATGTGTTGAAGGATTGCATGAATGAGGACGTATCCGCCAAGTGACGTGAAACAGAACGAGGTGTCCTCTCCGTCTTGAAACAAACGATGAAGCATTTCCTTCAAAGTAGGTTCGACACCATCCCCGTGATCTCCAGCCTGTTTCCAGCCGGCCTCATCCCTCGCTCGCCATCGGCGCTCGGAGCAAGGAAGTGGGAGGTCGACGGACGACCAGATCAGGGTTGGAGTGGTATTGTAGGCAATGGTTTGAATATTCGACAGGCAAAAGGAGTGTAATTGTATCCGTTTCAGCGTTTCCTGCTTGATCCAATGTTCCCATTCAGTTCCAGGTTGCCCAACAAGCGGCTTAGTGCTGAATTCGCTGATTACCACACCCAGCAAAGTTCGAAGGGTGGCAGTGTCTCTAGCACGAGCAGAAATCTTTGTGCTGAACCACGTTGAAGCTCCCACAAGGGTTATGAGAGCTTGTGTTACTTGAATTCGAGCCTGATCCGTAAGCCGTCTGTCACCAACGGTGACATGACTCTCCGTTGGAAGACTCAGATGACCTCCGTCGTGCGTTTCGGTGTAGCTGCTGTCGTTGGACTTCAGGCGCTCGAATATTACTACCTTTGCTGCCTGGAAGAGCTCGTCGCTTTTACGTTCTTCGCGGCAATAGCGCGCTCCGATAGATGCTAATGCGAGAAAAAGCTCCAGTGCAACTTGCTCAAGATCGAGTGTTGGAAGGTGGATGACTGGGTTGTGGTCGTAATAGCCCATGGTATATGCTGCCATAAATCGACCAAGCGCGTGTTTTGTGGGCAGAACCAGTTGTGGAGGAAGCACGGCTGCGAATGCCACCATCTCTGACAATATTCGTTCCCGACATTTGTTTGTAACTTGTAGTTTCGGGTGCGCCGCAAAGGTCAATTTGAGGTCCGGGGATGGCATGTCATCCGCGGTACCCGACATGGGCTGCTCTGTCTGATTATGCTGAATATGCGAGTCCGATGACGTCCTGCCACTGATCGGTTCGAGGGAAGGCAATCGAGATCCAAACCTCGAAAGTCCTGATCCGACATCAAGTTGACGCCCCGGCTGGATATTAGATTTCCTCGCGTCGGGCATGCCTAGGTCTATCTGCGGTAGCGGATAGATGAAATCGTAAGGCATGCTCATGATCTGGTCGAAATCTTGGGAGAAGATCTGGTTCGTGGCTTCAGGGTCGCCTAGCTGGGCGGACAGGTCAAGGTCTGGGACTGCCGTCGAATCCTTCGTGGCAATGTCGAAGACCTCAAAGTCAAGCAGGTCACCATTTGAAGCCATTGCAGAGTCAACGCTGTGGAATGGTGGTGCACACAAAGGCCGGTCTCCTGTGGGTGGAGCGACAGCGGCATTGTATGGGAGTTGTGCAGTCAAAGGTAGTTGCTCTCTACCTCCGGGCGTGTTTGGCCTGGCTGGAGCAGCAGCGGTGGCATGAGGCGCTTGCTGCGACTCCTGCTGATCTGTCACGGGTGGAGCATGTGCCAATCTGTTGTGGCGAGTAAGGAGATCCCTTTTCGGAGCCGTTAGCACACGTTACAGACCACAAGACACCGGGCCGAATACTGTCTTGTAAATGCGCTGTCACATTTCGCGCACGCATAGGGCTTTTCTTTCGTGTCTGCAGACATAATTTAGCGTGGGCGTACAAGCGACAGAGTCAAGGATCTTACGAGATCGATCGTGTCGTTTGAGATGCTCATGCCGACTAAATTGCCTGGCGCAGCGGGAACACTGATATTTCTTCATTCAGGCGTTGCGAGGGTGATGGGCGCTGGGCGGTGGTGGGAAGACAGGGCATGCCGAGGGGAACAACAACTTATAGAATCTCACGAGAGATGCCGGCAGCTCCCCCGCAACGCCCAAGTCTCGCCCCCAGGCAATGCGGAGGGGCAACTTTTCCGAACCCGGTGGCAGATCACGCCGAGCTCGAGCGCGTCCTTTAGGTCGAGTTTTACAATGCGCAGCGACGCCTCTGGTGAAACGAGGCGAGCATGACCAACCGACCAAAAACTCAAACTCTTTTCCAACCCACGTCAAATGAATTTCATTGTTTCCTTGTAAATACCTAGGTAGGCATACGTAACACAGATCCTCATGGACGGAAGCCACCAAGAAGGATAAGATGTTCTTTGCCTCGTCCTTGGCATAGATCTCCGCGCGTGCATCGTTCTCGTTCCATCTCACACATCAAACTGTTCCGTGGCAATCAACGACTCATGAATCCATTTGTCCAACTGTGGTCGACTCCGGGGCACAAACTTGACCTTGAAAGGTCTCGGGATCGAGACCAGGCCAGTTTTGTCCACGCTACATTCGATGGGATCCAAGATCGGTCTTGCAGACATGTCGGTCGTCTCCAAGATGCGGAAGCCTAGGAATATTCGCGTAAAGATGATATAGAGTTGCCGGTTGGCCAAATGAGCTCCCTCACACTGCCTGGCGCCAGCTCCGTACGACATCTGTTGTATGCCACCGCCCACCGTTTCTTGGCCCAAGAAGCGCTCGGGGATGAAAGATTCCGGGTCCTTGAAGTGGGTAGGGTCATGATTGGCGGCATACGTGTTCTGAATCGATTGACATGAGCTTCTGCCATGGACGGTCGTTGGAAAGAAAACTCACCAAGAACATAGGAGTGCCTGCGGGTATCACAGCCCCCTTGTATTCAATAGGCCTGACCGTCTCGCGAGTGAAAGCCAAGTTCAACGTACTCCAGTAGCGAAGCATTTCTTTGATGAATGACACCAGGTATTCACAGGTCTCGGCCTCTTTGCATGCATGCCAGCCGTCACCTTCGGGATAAGTCTTGCTCAACTCTTCGTAAGCCCTAGCCTGAATTTCTTGACCGTGCGGGGAACCAAGATATGCAATCATCAGATTGATGTTGGATGGTAGCGTGTCAAGGCCGGCGGCAACCATAGTGAGACAACAGGTCTTAATTTGTGCTGTGAGAGTGGTTGTGAGCACCAGCATGGAGTCTCAGATGTCGATTGATGGACTCACCGTCAGTAAGTTTACCTTCTGGGTCTTTCAATACATTGCCTGTAATACAAGGATTATCTGTACCGTTCTCCATCCTGCGTTTCAGCTCATCCAGGAATGATAAGATATATTCGTCTCGTCTTCCGGATAAAGACCGTGCATGAGCTCGATAACCGGGCCATAAGCGAAGGATTGGTATATAGTCCTGCCAACAGTGTGCCGAGCCTCGGAGAAGACCCAATTCTCGCTCGACGTCAACAACTTCATTGAGTAATTTGTCCTGAACAGAGCCTTTGATGCGGAAGCCGTAATTCAAGCGTAGACTGATATTGAGGGAAAACCTCTGGAAATATCCATTGGGGTTGATATCGCCATGCACAGAGTTGTCGAGTATTTCTTTGAGGCTGGTGGTACATTCGAGGTCAATCAGGGGGAGATATGTTTGTACAGCCCTACGATTAATGGCGGTCGAGGCCAATTTTCGTACAGTTTTGACCGAGTCATTCCATGGAGAAGTTCCCAAAGTGAACGTGCTGTCTTTCGAAACAGCCCTGTGAAAGGTCCAAAAGGTGGGACGGGATATCATGGCAGCATGATGGCCGACCCAGAGGTCTTTCACTGCTTGGAATGAATTGGCAAAAATGACACGCTGTTGAGTTAGCCGTGATCAATCAACTGGGAGTGTAGATCAGTTCTTCGGAAGGGGTAGACTTACCCGATTTCCCAGCCGCACTTGGAATACTGGACCATACTTGGGTACTAACTGAGCACAAGCTCGGGCATGACTATCACCCAATTTCAATAGAGAACCAAAGATTGGGATGCCAGGAATTTCGGGGAGACCCTTGATCTTGGGTATATCTGTCTTGTTGAAGTACTTGATTGCTAGAAAGCCGATCACGACCACCGCCAACAGAATCGAGGGATGGTAAGTCATGGTTGAGCTGGCTCCGGGAGGCAGACAAGGTCGATATCGTGAGGGAAGACTAACATGCAATTTCCCCAGGTTAGACATACAAGTATAAGACTGGTTTGAGGTATATGAGCCGAATCGAGTCCTCTTCAGGCATCCTTGACGATTCACTGTAGAAGTGGTTGGTACCGTCTACCGGTTTTCCGGGGCCCCAAATTGGAGGTCTCCAGTTCGGGGCGATCAACACTGGGCTCATCCTGTGCCCGTAAGGTATATCGTAAGCTGTAGGATTGTCAGATATTACCACTGCCGGTTTTACCACACTGCTATCAACACGATGGTATCGTCGCCACCACCTATACGACCTCAGCCTTGCCCAGGCTTCCGTCATACCACATCCGCTTTTGCCCCTTGCTACCTATCTGACTCCATCTTGACGGGGCTGCTGCTTGAAATGCTAACAAGTCCGTCGGAAGGTCAAGAAGCTTTCTGTGCACTTATTCGTTGTCCGCGGGCGGGTATGTAATACCAGATAGCTGTCCTGTTGGCATTTGTGCAAGCAGAGCCATCAATACATTCTTTGACGTGACAAACCCCTCGAACAACAACCACCCGGGCAACTCCCAGATTTTTGTTTTTCTTCTACTTGGAGCCGTTCCTATGTTGATGTCAATGAGGACCCAGTGGTGCAAATCGAACTTGAGCTATAAACAGACTCTGACTATGCACCTACCGTAATCCCATGAAGTTCTTCGCTTCCTAGTATCTCTATGCCATGCCAACAATACTTTCTTGGACCAATCAGTTCGAAGAATAGCGTACATCTCTGTGAAAATGCTACATCTTGCCGATGATTGCCGGATTATCTTACCTCTCTGAAACAACTGATCCCACGAGCGCAGTTGCTTTTCCACAAGGACCCAATTAATCTCTGATTGATTGCATCGATTGATGAGATCTCTTTGAACATCTTTAAAGCCGAGACGGACGATTCCCAAAAAGATTTTGACAGTGTGCATGACCATCTCAGACACCCATATCTGATCTCTCGCGGCAATTGAGGAGGCTGCGTGATCAGAGGGTATGAGCTGACCGATCAGAGCTACCTCGGCGGAGAAGATCCCTACCAAGTATTCGTGTGGTAGATTAAAGATAAGTTCCTGAGTGGTCAGCGAGGTGGCCATTGTGGTGGTGCTATGAGAGGCGCTGACAAGCACAGAGTGGGAATAGCTTCCACGGTCTCGAAGTGAGTCATCGACAGATAACATCTGTGGCTCCGTAGTATGGTTAGACGTATTCCGGATGGTCGATTTGCGCAGGTATAGCAAGATACGTAGGTATTCATGGAATAGGGATAGTGCAGATTCAAGCCTGCAAATGGTGAAACAAGGCGAGATGTCTTTGTCAGAAGACAAAAGATTGAGCCATGATCGTAAGTGCTCCAGCTTTCGTTCAAGCCTCACTCGCTCCAGGAAGGCGTCCGGTGAGGTTCGACTCAGTATCACACGATGCGGGATGATCTCTCCCAAAAGGAGCGAGTATTGGCACATATGTATCTGGTATTCCACCGTATTCGCCATCAGCTCTTGCATCGCTTCATCTTGTCGTTCGCAGTCGTATGTAAAGTCATACTTGTTCACGACTTCAGTGTCGCATTGCGTGAGTTCAATCCTGCTCGTGATGCCCCAGCAGACAGCAGCGAAGGTATCTCTGGTCACCAGAACCTACCACAACCGTTCCAATAGAGCCTTGTCCTTCGCGGACATTGTCACGGACGCAGTCGACCTGTGGATACTTCGAAGCTCGGCCGTGGTCACTGCCGTGCTTTACCATGAGTAATAATTGTCTGATGTATCAGGCTCACCCAGCCGGTAGGTCAAGTGGATGGTCTACTGGAGAACCACAAGAACGGAGAGAAAGGTGTCTGTGATATGTGTCAGCGGTCGTTTGAACACACCTTTTGATTCAATATAGGATAGATCCTCGTCCGAGAGATGTTTCAGCTGTTTGGTGGACGGCAAGGTTGGCGAGGACAGCCGATGATGAAGTCGGAATTCACCGCTGTTTTGGAACCGATCTAGGACAATAGCCATGGGGAAATTTTCGGATAGATAGGTAATGGAAGTCTTGTTGAGTCGTTGCTGTTCGTGTGGCGTCCCAGACTCGGACGTCGATTTCGAAAGACTTGTCTGCGGACGGGGACATAGCTGCCCTGTTGACGAAGCTTCCATCCCATTCTGCCCTTGATTTGGTAAGACCTCTTGTTAGGAGGCCTGGGTATCAAATGCAGAAACAACGGAAAGTTCAGATCAGGATCTGAAAGAGTTAGATCGGTAATGTTTAAGACTATGGCATCCTGGTTGGCAGTCCCCCGCATAACAGCGGCACACGGCTCCAGATATCGAACATTGGAGATTGGCCACTAGTGTGTAGCGCTTGGGTCTATGGGTGACGACCCCGTCAGATTCCAGACATGGACACCAGAAGCACTGTCATCTTCGCCACTACCAGACGCCTCCTTGCAACGCCCATAAAGTTTGGTCGACCGAGTATTTCGGCCAAGAATCTGGCTATATGAACAGAACGCTTATATGAACTACAGCCTCTCAGAGTGTGAAAGGTTGATTGATTGGTCTGAAGGACTTAGGGCCTGAAGAATAGCCTATATACAAGGGAAACGCATGAGGTTGGGAATCCCTCTCAGTGACCACGTGATATGAAAGTCAAGTGTCTACCAAACGTTGACAGAACGTGAGGAGCAGCAGCGAGGCCGGAGCGTAATCACTGTCTCCAGCAAGCCATGTCTCATGTTCTGCGGGCTGGAGAGCCTCCTAGGCTCAAACTGTGGCTGCGAGGCAGTCACATGAGTGCTTTTCTTTATGTTTCTTGCCTTGAGGGGAAATACGGCAGACTGAGCGACAAAAAGCCGAATCAAAGTCAGGCTTTGAGGTCTCGCTTATGCCAATCTACTTACCGAGCCCCGTACGAAGGAAACTCTTAACTATGATGCCCTCGACGTTTCATGGACGACAAGCAGCGCAGATGGCAATATTATGGTTATAGCTTCGAGCATCATGCTTGTACGTGCGAACCAAAGAGGAGTGTTAATCCCTATTGGTCTTCCCCCGACTTCTTCACAATATCAATATATCAATCTCATCGTTTATTATAGTAAGAGCGAAATTGATGGATATTACCTGAGAATGAGCTTGAGCGAATAGGCGAACATTCTTCCCCTACTATAGCTTTTCCCTCAGGTGACGATACTTCAAAGGCCATATACCCTGTTTGCCTGGAGATAGGATCCCATTTGGATCAAGAGAATCCTGCGAGAAAAAGTTAGCGAGTCCTAGATGAGGCGATCCGCTCCATAGCGTACCTTCAATCTCTCCACCAACCTCCGGTACGCGTGATCATTGAAGTCGTAAGCGTCTGCAACCAGATCTATAGCTCTGTGAGAAACGGTCTTAGATAGGTGCAATTTGTCATACCCATATAATTGATGTGAGACCGGTACTTGCTGAAACCCCTTTGCCGACCTTCTCTGTACAGGTCCCGGAAAATAGTATCAACGGCTTTGCGATGACTTGGGTTTGCCTTGTCGAACACCATCATGTTGACGAAAATAAGATGTCGTTCGTGCATGAAGAAGTCGCAGAAGAGATCAAACCCTTTGTCTTCACAGATCTTTCGAGCAGTTTTCACCCATTCGAGGACTTTTATACCATCAGAAGGAATGATGGGAGAATAATCCGCATGTGCGCCGATGCCGGCTTTTTCTTTTGGCAGTCTGTATCTCACCATTGGCAAGCTCCACAGACTGGGCACTCCGACAAAGAAGCCACCATGAGGGTCCGGGACAGAGGTTGCTTCCAGAAGTTTATCATCATCTGCAGAGAAGAGGTGACCTTGAAGACGGTGCTCCGAGCCTGGCACTCTTTTTGCGATGATTCTCTTCAACTCATCGAAGTGCGATTGGACTACCTCCTTCGCGCCATACAAACCAAATTTGACATTCCAATAACCGAAACCAAGTTCCTTCTGAAGTTCCCGAAGCCGCCATTCAGGAATAGGACCTTCTTCTGGCCACAGCTCAGCACGTTTGCCGGTCACACCTAACCATTCAACAATGTTCGAGACGTATACGGTGTTCGGCAACAGGCCATCTCTCCGTAATGGTCCGAAGATGTCGACAATGATTTCCACGTCTTCAAGATTGGGCATGTCAAACGTGCAAGACATGTAAGCTTGCGGCTGTGGGTGCAGCCAGATTCCCATCTTGGTGACGATACCGAGATTGCTCTGCAGAAACAAACCTTCGATAGATGGGCCAAAGCTAAATTTCGATAGATGTGCCGACGGTGAGTTAGAAATCGCAAACTGGCCCGTGCGCACAAGGTCGCCGTCCGCAAGCATAATCTCCATCCCACTGATATGCTGGTGATGTGTTGCTGTTGGTGTGAAGCCGGTACCCCGGTCCACAGTCCGTTGATAAGTCAGTATTTCTGCCTGGATATGCAGCTGCGCCACGTACATTTCCGACCACGCTTCCCCATCCCAATGAAGGTACACTTGGCCAGACTCGGAGCTTGTGCTCGACGCAGTAGAGGTATAGGTCAGTAAAAGTGACTCCTGGCTCCACAACCGCGTACGAAAACTTGTCATTGACCTCGATGATCTTGTTCATGCGATGAAGGTCAAGCGCAACCGATCCATTAAGCCTTGGTGCTGGTCCACCGTATCTGCAATCTTAGTTCTTGGATTCAATGAATCACTAGTTCAGCCATCACTCACCCTAAGTTCTTTCCGCGCGAAAAGGTCCAAAGAGGAATGCTGAACTTGTTCGCAACTTTTAGGATTGCCCGTAGCTCGTCCATCGAAGAAGGGCTAGAGCTTCAGCTACACGTGCACACGCTTTGCTGATACGAAACTTACCACACCGCCGCACTCGGCATTTTCCTTTTCCCTTCTTCCTCCCAGAGCTCGTATGGATCTACATACTCTTCCAATGACTGTCCTCGAAATGCATTTTCCTTCCCGACCGCATCTTCAAACTCGACATACGCACGATCAAACTCTTGTTGGTTCACACCTGGTGGAAGGACATCCGCAAGAGGGGACAGGAGAGCTTGCGCAAAGAGGTTGCGATGATTCTGTTGATATTCGGGGTCACTATATCGAATGGGGAACTTCATTTCGCCAGAGCTTCTGGTTGTTTAACACGATGGTTGATGAGCTTTGCCTCGCAGACAAATTGCCTTTTGAATGCTTGCCAGATTCCTGCTCCACATTTGCTCCAAATGGTGCCAGCTTTCTCTGACTTCGACCCCACATGCGCTGATTGGAGAAGGAACGTGCTTTCTCTCGCCACCCACTCCACTTCCCCAAATGCGTCGCCGGAGTATTTTATGAGTTTCTCTTGGTGGAGGCGACGATGTACTTTTCTTCAACCGTCAAAAATTCTGCTCTTGTTGAGGAGTACAGCATTTGGGTATCATTTTTCCACTTTCTTCCACGTTCTTACTATGCAGGTTTGACTTGCCTTGGCTCAATCCGCACGAGTTTGCTGACATGTTCCAGTCGGGCTTCAGTCTGCATGTCCGGGTCTCGCAGCTCACAGAAGGGCAGGAAAGTCTCTTGCAAATTCGAGATCTCAGTGTGACAAGCCTAACTCGGCTGGTTATTGTGTTTATCTCAACCGTCCACCTCTCCATTGAATGAAGATTGTCGGAAGAATACTGACCGCGACCATCAATGCTGTCGCAATTCCAGCTGAAGCATAAAGCCCAGTTTCAGTAAACATCTGTGGGAACCAGAAAGGCCCAATAAACCCCCAAATCTGGCGCACAAAAGTGATGAATACTCCCACGCTTGCAGCATCTTCTCGGTAACAATCGACTGCATAGGTCACCATGATTGTTGTAACGATTTGGTTCCCAGCACTGGCAATGCCAGCACCAACAAGCGGTGTAATATTGTAATGAAGCGGCTGTAATCGTTCAATCTGAACCAAGAAAACAATGATGCCCACAATGGTCAATAAGTGACCAATATAGCTGAGCCACAAACGGAACTCAGCTGGAGCAGGATGACCAAGCTTGTTCTTTCGTCTATTCATCCACCAGTCGGAAGTGTAGCCGCCCTACAGAGCTGTTAGTGCAGATCTCTCTCGAGTAGACCCAACCCACAATCTGTTCTCCCACAACTGATCCTATGACCATCGCAATGAACTGCAATCCCATTTGCTGATCATTGAAGTGGAACTTGGGTCCAAAAAGCTGCGGCACTTCCACAGTAAGCATGACACTTCCAAAGAGGAAGATCATGGCGTACGCTGCTGCTGGAATGATTACACAGGGGCGACGGATAAATCGGAGTGGCTGGACGAAATCGTACCACGTCAAAGGGGTAGGGTCGATGCGCTTGAAGGTGAAATATTCTTGCTTGTATACTGCGCCAGTATGCGTGACACCGGTACGAATGTATCGAGTCTCGGGGCCGAGGAAGAGGTAGAGAACGAATTGTACCCCATTGGTCTTAAGGTACGTCAGCGGATACAGAGGGATAGAGTGAGCTTTAGAGCTTACAATGGCCAACACGTAGAATATCCACCGATAGTTCACCCTTTGTGCAACGAAACCAAAGATAAAAGGCGAGATAGGTACACCAATTGTGACCATGAGAGTCCATACGCCCATGTACCGTGCTCGATCTTTCTTGAAGAAGGTTTCGGCGACGACTGCACTGCCAATCGCAAGGGGGGGACTGATGAAAAAAGCGACAATGGCGCGACACAGGCCCATGGTAGAATATGAGTGACTGTTCGCACACCCGATATTGCCGACAAGACTGCAGATCAGAGAGATAAGGAAGATAGGACGTCGCCCGTAGCGATTCGACAATGGCCTCCATAGTAGTGGAGCGCCGCCGAGGATCGCAATCTGAAGGGAGGTAAGATATGTCGCCCGCTGGAGACTGACATGAAGATCAGCGGCAACACTTTCGAAAGCCGATTGGATTGATGCGGCAGTAAAAGTTGCCATCATAGCGTGGAAAGCGACTAGGACGAGGTTGACTAATTTCTTCGAGTTTGGCCAGTTGTATGGGTCGGCATCATTCAGATCTGGGATAGGATCCAAGTCGAGGGTACCGTAGCGATGTAGAAGATAATCTTTGTGCTCGTTTGAGAGCCTGTTTATATCTTCGCGGTCGAGATATGTATGGACAGGTGCAAGGTTTTCGAGACATTCTGTAGACCTTTTATCAGAGGGAGCGTGATGCTCCGTATCGATATCCTCTTTCCTCCCAACCTTCTCGTTGGTTTTATCCTCCATGCTCTTCCTAGGTGTGATCTGTTTTGATAGAAGCTTGTGAATTGAGCTGGAATAAGAACGCCGGGACAGTGGTTTGCTTCGCTTTCCACAGACTGTGACCGACAACGAGAGATGTGAAGAAGATTCTCCACAGGTTTCGCCCAGGCTTATGTAGTCTGATCCTAAGATCAGCATTTCCAACTTTACAAGCGGGGAGGCCATGTCCTACATCTCAACGTCTCCACGTAGACTACATGCCGTGGATGTCTCCGCCCTCTCCGCATTGAAGTGAACGGGTTTTATCGCCGTTCCAGAACTTTAGATCTAAGCGCCGATCCATCGCAAAGGAGGAAAGCCCCGGTGGGACAACGGAGCCGCCACAGAATAGGTCTAGTGTTGCAGCAAGTCCAAGGGTGAGACCTGGAATTTCGGTGCAGTTGCCTCCATGGGGAGTCAAGCTGAATTTCCTTCTTTTACGTTCTTCAGTGGCAAGGCAATTACTTCCGATGGAATATGTAGATATTCAACCGCCACAATTGCATGAAGTTGTATTCTACAAGCAACGCGTTGAAAGGGAAAAGATGAGACATATTCCGGCGACATTGGAAGACAAGATGGATGCAAGAGGGTCTCCGGGCGGATATTGTCATTATCCCTAGTCCAGAAGCCAAGGAGCGAGGGGAATATAAAAGTCCGAACACTGGAAGGTCGTTGAAGACACCACGTCGCGACCTCTGCTGACATTTTCTTGGTCTTGCCTGGGCTGGGTGATGTCTCCACCTCGTACGTTCAGGCCTCAACTCCCTTTTGAGCGAGATCAAAAATTGACCACTACTGCTGGCGGTGGAGGATAAGCAACTGACGCGTCGCGATCGGCAGTGGCGAGCCCTTTAGAAAATTCATTGCCTTTCCGGTCTCCAGGTCCCCACGTGGAGATCATGTGCCACTCCTAGACCCTTTCCCGAAGCCGTTGCTCGTCACAACCTGTGGGGATCACCAATGGCTCTTATATTTACCCCAGATATAGATATAGCTGTATATCATGTCTGCTAGATACAAATATGGGGGGCTGAGAAGTATTGATGTGAAAGGCTTTCCATTCAATGTCTCTTTGACAGGGTTGATGTGTTCAGCCCGGTAATGATTATAGTAGATTCGAGATCACTACCCCCCTGTCCTTTCGGTCGGTTTTACAGCATCTGCATAGTTGACCATGCTCATTCCAATTTTTGGACAATCTGCCTTTCTCCGAATATCCTTCAATACCTCCAATTACACCTTGCCAACATTCTCTACCAGTGTCTCAACCCCTTGAGCGTCTTTTGTCTCTGGATCGTGCGCAATAGCGAGTTCGCCTCCGACTTTCTGTTGCACGAGCTCGGTGACTCCGAACAAGTCGTCCATCTGTTCCAGCGACAATCCTATTGAGAATTGTTAGATATCTAAATCCTCTAGAACCGATTCTCTTGTACTCACCCTTGGTGTCGGGAACAAAGAACCATACGAACACAAACGAACAGGCGCAGCAAACGCTGAAGAAAATATATGTTCTGCAAGCATCAGTTAGTAACTGGGGGGGTTATGGCATTGTTCCAGTGTCTCGAAGATTTGACTCACCCATATCCATTACTTCCCATGTTCACCAACATGTTTGGCACAGCTCTTGCAACAACAAAATTCCACAGCCACTGGGAGGAAGCTGCAATGGATACGTTCATGGAACGCAATCGCGCGCTAGGGATTTCTGAAGCGTAGATCCAGGGTGTCGCCCCCCAACCCATTTGGAAGAACACCGCAAACAAGTAAATGCACACAAGGGCAAAATATCCGGCACCGGAAATTGGCACACCAGCTTTGGGTGGCGAGATGCGAACGTAAAGCCCAATGTACATCATATCACAAGCAATTGCAATAGCTGTCCAGAGAAGCGATCGTCGTCGCCCAAGCGAATCAGCAAAAAATATCAGATAGGTCGCACACGAGGTCATCTTCACAATGCCATAGATGCCGGTTGCTAGGAGGCTGACCGAAGTCCCAGTGATTCCAACGTTTTTGAAGATGGTCGGTGCTTGGGAAATATCGAGTCAGCGCCTTCGCTCAATCAACTACATTTTCACCGGGGCCGACTCACCATAATAGTTAATTGCGTTGGAACCAGTCAGATTTTGGAACATCATGAGTATAAAGCTGATCAATGCTCGCTTCCGGTTGCCTGGAATGGTCCACATTTCGCGTTGTAGAGCTCGCCACCCAGAACCGTTAATCAGGAGCCGCTCCCGCTCCAGCTGTGTAGCGATGTCTCTAAATTCGCTCTGCAGGTAGGGATGGTCCTCGGGGAGGTTGCGGACCAAAGACAGGACCTTTCTGGCCTTCTCCCATTCATCCTGCTTGGCAAGAAACCGAGGGGATTCATTCATGAAAAACATCCCAATGATCAAGAGGACTGCTGGTATTCCTTGCATTGCAAGAGGCACCATGTAGGAGGCCGATCCGGTAAGGTGGAGTTCGGCACCATAGTCAATCCAAAATGCAATCATGACGCCAAAGGTGTTGAAGAACTGAAAGGTTCCAGTAAGTGCCCCGCGAAGGGCCCGAGGAGCATTTTCTGAGACATAGAGAGGAGCAATCATAGAGCACGCTCCTGCCCCGAGGCCAGCAATGAGCCTATATAGTGGTCAAAAGATGATATCACTCCGAGTGCCGCAGTCAAGACGTACCGAGCTGTATACATGCACCCAAGGTAGCCCGAGGCTGCAAATTGCATCACAATCCCCACCAGGCCAATGAAGGCAGAGACGATCAAGGAAGCACGGCGCCCGTATTTGTCGGCGAAAGGATACGCCACCAAAGCACCGAAGGTGCAACCAAGCTGTAGGAAGGAGACGATGTTGGCCGAGAGTGTTGCGGCATCGTTTTTGCTGAGGCCATCAAAGTGATACTTCCTGGAATCTTATTAGCCAGGCTGCACGCGGGCAGGATCAAGCCAACGACATACTTGGTGAAAGCAGGCAGAACGATGACGCCGCCAATGATACCAGTGTCCATGCCAAAAAGCATACCGGACATGCATGCCTGGCGAGAATGAAGTTAGAGACTGCGCACTTGAGAACATGGAGCGAGATAGAATCAATCGAGATTGCGACTGAATATAAAGGCACATACTGTCAAGGTCAAGACGAAAGCTCTCCATCCATAGATCTCGACGGGATCTTCTTTCATGGCATCATTGCGGATGATTTTCTTGAGGATAGAAGCCATGCTGCCAAAGGTTGTTGTGACTGTTCTTGCAAATCACAAGAAGTAACAACTCGGGTGCAACAAGGGAGAAGGGAATTCATATCAATATATCATGGGCCTAGAACAGTTCGACCTGGGGTAGACCGACGGAATCCATAAGCACTGTAGGAAGATTCCATCGGCATGGCAGCATACCCACACACGGTAAATGGTCACAGACAAAATCAACTAGCCGGACGTGCCTCCGTGCATCCCCGAAGTTTGGAGCAGGTTTACTTCGGCCTTTATCCTGACCCTTATTCCAAGCCTGGCTTTTCAGCGAATCAGAAAAGTAGGATTACTTGATTGGCGTTCGAGCGGAAAAGCTGTGCATATCCGGCACTCTGGAAAAGGTCCGGTTTTGTGCCTGATTGGCTGGTAACTACTCAATATTCCCCCATCCCTCCCTCCTGGTATGGGGAGCCCCAATCACTCTGGGGTCATGTCTCCCGGGGATTGACTCCCCAGACCTCACCCAGGGAGTCACCTAGCAGCAGCTGGGGTATACGTTCATCACGAAATCCTTCCCGGCTGCCGACACTGAACGATAGAGGTGGACCTCAGCCAGAAATTGCATCCAGCCGAGTTTCACGAGGTACGATTTATCGAAGTCGCTTGCATATTGCCGCAAGTGGTCAAACTTGACTCTAAAAGAAGATACGCGTGTAGCAAGGCACTCCGGGAAAAGCGGTAGAATAATGGCAAGACAGTCTCTTTGAAGTCAACAATAACATTGGAATTGGGTCTAGGGTCTGGAGCTGCTAGTTAAATATAGCAGACCACTTCTCACTAGTAAGTATCTTGCAGCAGATTTCGGTTGCTGATTTCCCCAGCTTCATCGCCATGTTCCGAGCAAGCCCCCCTTAAACCTTGCTCACTCCGCACGTTCTCTGGCTCTCTCCTCTTTCCGAAGACTCCTGAACCCAGGCCCAACACTCTCTACTGAGCCATGGGAGACTCTGCTAGCGCCTTTCGGAGCAACTTCTCATCCCTTGGAATAAAGATCGACTGGAACCTATGAGGCTGTGCGACCAGCTTGGTTGGGTCGGCCGTGCCGCGAACTGGATCAAGCTCCACATCGCCTTCGAGTCCAATCTTGAAGCAGCTGATAAGTCTCATAATAATGAGATATAGCTCACGATTAGCGAGCAAAAACCCAGCACACATACGGTAACCAATGCCGTATGTGAAGAGGGGGGCGTCCGGTTGCTCCAACCAACGACTTGGTCGGAAGATCTCAGGATCGTGCCACAACTTTGAATCTGTAACCATTCTATCAGCAGACTACACAGGCGGGAAAAGAACAAATGCGTACCCATGTTGCAGGCGTGGGCATTCAAAAAGAATGTTGTTCCCTTTGGGAAAGCCATGCCGTTGTAGAAAACTTCTTTGGTGGAGGTTCGTGGCAGATTCAATCTGAGGACTGTATACATCCTCAATCCCTCTCTCACGAGAGCCACGATATACGGGATCTTTTGGTCATCGTTCGCGTCGCAGAGAGGGTTATCAGCCCCATGCACCTCTCGAATTGCTTGATAAGCAGTTTCTTGGATATCGGGCCGTTTGGACAAAACCGCTATAAGCCAAGCCAGAGCTGTGGTGACCGTGTCTAGACCTCCGGATATCATGGTCAGATTGATGCTGGCAACTTCTTCCTCGTTCAGTTGAATTTCTTTGTCATTGATGATTGTTGCTTGAATGCAGGGACTCTGAACGCCTTTCTCCATGCGGTCCAGAAGACCACGATTGAGCTGGTCAAGATAAGCATCTTGTCGGCGGCGCGTAGCTTTAGCTTTGATTGTTTTTTGGTTGAATGGATTCAACCTCAAAAGTGGAATGTAATCTTGTAGGTTACCAGTAACGCTTCTGAAACGGCTCACTTGGTCCTCCACTTCAATTACCTCGTTGAAAAGGGCATCATTACGAGAGTCCATTCGGATACCCCAGTTCGTCGTCAATGCAAGGCTTAGGCTGAGACGCTGTGCACATGGATAGCAGTCAAACGCCTTCTTTCCCCACTGTCCCTCGGTAAGTAAATCCTTGATGAACTCCCTCGTTTCGAGGTCGAAATGAGAAACGTATTTTTGGGCGGATGGGCGATTAAGAGCCGTCGCTGTGACTTTACGGCGTCTTTTCAAGCTGTCGCTGTATGGAGTGGTTCCGACTGTGGTTGCAGAACCAGTGAGAACCTTCTTACAGTTAGCGCTCGACACATGCAGGACGGTATACCTCGCATACGCACTTTATGAAACGTATAGAACTCTGGTCTGGAACTTAATGCCGAAGTGTGCTGGCCAAAAAGTCCTTTTGCTGCCTCGGCAGAGTTGACCACGATTATGGGGACGTTTCCCAGTAACACTTGGTAAACATCTCCGTACTGCTTGGACCAGATCCGGTATTGTTCTGCAGCATTCTTCCGGATGGACCACAAATTCCCTACCAGAGGCAGCCCAGCCGGTCCAGATATGCCCGGCAGTCGTGCAGTATAGCGTATGACTTCGTTAATGATCACGTATAAAAACGGCACAAAGAGCGTTAAAGCTGCCACAGAATGAATGGTCTTCCCAAGAAGTTGCTCGTTCATGGTGGTAAATGGGCCGCTGGAAGAAGCCATGATGCTTGAATCTATGACACAGATGTAGCTCACATGCAGACATGGTTAAGTCTATTAATGTAGTTATCGAAACATGAGTAGAGATTTGCTCGAGTCTCTGAATTCTGCAAAGTGGACCGAGAGCTTCGTTGCATATGCTGCTCCATTCCCAGCACACACTCCTGGCCAATGTCCGAGGACGATCCGAGTCTCCAAGAAGGCCTCTAGTTTGACCGACAAAATCCTATAGGACCACGGAAAACCGTCATCCGGCGATACGCCGGTTGGCGAGGTGGCGAGAAATCCGAACCTTTTCCGCCCTCTCTCCACCAGAGCCATGGAGAACGGAGGCAGCAAACTAAAGGTCATTTCACAGCGGACACATAATTTCCGAGAGTCTGGTAATATTTCCCTAACATATCCGTGTCGAGCCAGTTGATTCTTCATGCAGTCGAGCTTGAGAATATGGATACCGATAGATCACCGGGTCAATTCATGCTGCAGCCTGTCCCTTCGGAACAGACCCTGGACTTGGGGTCCAGAGTCAATGGCGCTATTTTGCCCAACTCCTACAGCTTTGACGACGAGATTACCGATTTCAGCCCTGGTCTGCAAGAATCGGGGACATTGGACAGTGACAAATGCAGTTCCGAGCAACAGGATTCCGGGGCAGGGCGAACACCAACCGGGATCACTGGATCCAGGAAAGGCGGCAGAAGCAAGGGGCAAAGAACTAAGGTCAGCAGAGCATGCGACGCTTGCAAACAGTGAGGAGCCAAGGGCACAGGTTGCCAAAATGCACTACTAAGCTCTAGGATAGGAAGCGCACGCGTTGCTCAGGAGACCAACCGTGTGTTCGTTGCAGACACCTAGGAATTTCCTGTGACTACTTTGCTATCTACACGAGGGGGCGTCTACCTACCGTTCCAACGGCTCCCGTGATTGCTCAGGGGGATGCCCGCCTCAGTCCGCAAGGTGGTTTGAATAATGTCACTCCCATATTGGATCGAGGCTCGCTTATTTCAACACAGGACCCTCGACCTGTGGATAAAGTCGATGAGCACTCTGGTTCTGGACATCCAGCACATATCTCATCACGGAACTCACCAGTGCCCAGTGCAAACATTGGCGGCCAATATCATGGGCCTTCTTCTCCGATTACCTTTTTGGAAAGAGCATGGAAGCGGATTCGAGAGAATCATGCCTCGAGCATGTCCAAGACGCTGGACAAGGAGATGTCTGCCGAGCAGTCGATCCTGGTGACCGGTGACGGGCAGGGACTGCGTCTCTCAGACGAGCTGTTCTACATGCCATCAAAGTCCCAGGCATATGAGTTAGTTGGGAGGTATTTTGACATCTCTACACCCTTTTTCCAGTTCCTCCACCGTGGTACAGTAACGAGCTTGATTGAAACGCTTTATCAACAGGGGGGCGAGCAACAGACTGCTCATCAACTTATATCTCAAAGCCAAGTCACGCTGTTGCTGATGATTTTTGCCGCGGCTACTTTTGAGAATGCCCAAGAGATCGCTTCCGTGGACACCGGGGACTACAAACAAAGGTGCATTGAGTGAACAAACTACTGATATAACCTCACTGACTCTCCGAGTTTCAGTGAATTGTTCCTCGAGGCTGCACAAAGACGCTTGCAGAGAGAAGGGGGTGAACCAACTCTAGCCTCAGTCCAGGCGAGGCTTGTTGAATGTCTGCACCTTTTATCAACCCGGCACGCAAATGAAGTCTACTCGAAGTTCGGAACCACGGTTGCCTTGATTATCACCCTCGGTTTACATCGTCGCAAGCGCCCCGGCGGTTACAGATCGGAAGTGGGAGCCGTCGAGCACGAGTGCCGTAAACGAGCCTTCTGGGTCGCCTACGTTCTCGATAGATATCTCAGTGTCATGGGCGGCCGTCCGCGGACTCTCCAGGATTTCGATACCGATCAGGACTTTCCGGCAAGGTTGCATGACGATGAATTGACCTTCGAAGGCATAAAGCCTAGGGATGGCCAATTTGATTGTGATATGGACGCACCAATCGCGCATATCAAGTATCTTTTCCGCAGCCTAATAGCAAAGTGAAGTACATGCTAATTCCGAGCTTAGGCTTGCCCGAATCAGCGCCCAAAGCTCTGCTCAAGTCTATCCTCTACGACGGGTAAGTCAAGATGAAAGACTTTTGCAAGCACAACGAATCACTGCAGACCTTGCAGCATGGAAAAAGGAGCTGCCGCCGTTCCTTGGTATAATACCCGCCTCAAGCCTCATTCCCAAGTTTCAACGACAATCCCTCACTCTACATCTGGCCCACGCGCATGCTGCTATTCATGCCAACAGGCCGTTCCTTTTGAGTAACTTTGCAAATACATCCAATCCGCCATACCTACCACAACAGGCCGTCAATTATATTTCCGACTGCGTGACCGCTGCTCGTAGTATCGTGGACATTCTGGAGACTTTCGATGGCAATGGAATACCTTTCCATTCATGGTGGTTCACACAATATGTCTCTTTCTGCGCTGTAGCGGTCATCTACATCTACGCGATACAACAACACCAGAAGTTGATCTCCACTCCCACAGCCGTCATTTCGAATGAGACATCGTTTCAGCCATCAATCGCAGTCTCGAGCAAAGAGAGAGACTGGTTCGCTGTTGCAGAAAGCTGTCAGCAGAGGCTCGCAGAGGCTGCCAGGGAGAACTCCCCTGGGAAAAGGTATGCGATCGTCTTGGAGGAATTACGGCAAGAAATGTACCGCCATCTGTCAACTCCAACGATGGTTTCCGGTGAGGATGAGGACAATGTTTCACGGAGGGTCGAACAGGATTCCCAGCAGGCGGGACTGCTTGATGGCTGGATGGGAGAAGCAGACACAGATTTTACCCACATCTTTGATGATCTAGGGGCCTTTGATTGGGTTGCGCATTTATACCCCCAGGTAAGCCCACCTCGCCTCCTCTCTCCTGTTCGGTTGGATACGTGCTAAGCACGAGTGGGTGCAGCAGTGAATGCATTCCCTCGACATTCCGCGCGAGGTAGATGACATAGATCCTTGAGTTGTGCGTCAAGACTGAAGCTTGAAGGCTAACCGGGTGAGCATGCTTTTTGCAGTCTCGGAGCCACAGGCGATCTCTCAGCATTCCAGCTGCTATTATTGAAATGAAGAACACGATCTTGATACCTCCATTCCAAGTACTCTAGCTTTATGCTCCCATTCTCCACGCAATACTCTGCACAATAAACCCAATAACGCCCACAAAAAGGACTCCGACAGAAGCTCTACTCAGAGTCGTCTCCTCCACCACCCTTCGGATCTTGGTGACTTTGCCGGTTGCTCCAAACATGTCAACCTCAAAGCCAGCAAGGCCGAACGCATTGTAGTCTGCCCACTCCACTGTTGCTAAATTCTTTTGGTAATCAATAGCCGTACCCGCCCAGTTGTTCGTAATGAGACCGTCAGCTCGCTTCCACCAACTGTTACAGTTGGGGTCAGCGAAGGATGTCTTTTGTAATGCCATTTGTAGATCAAGCCAATAGTTCAGCGTTTTCTCTTCCGACGGGCACAATGCCAGTCCGTCGCCTTTGCGCCTGGCCTGCAGAACTTTGTCGACAATGACTGAGATATACTTTGTCTGGGCCTCGATGACAAGTATCAAAGAATTGTGAGAGAGATTTGTATTTGGGCCATAAAGCATGCCAAAATTTGGAAGATCTGGCACCGTGACCCCCTTATAAGCGTACGGAGCTTTTGTCCAAATCTCCTCCAATGGCCTGCAGTTGCGCCCTGTGATCTTGATTGGTGACAAGAATGAGAACGTGTCAAATCCCGTCGCCAGCACGATCAAGTCGAAATTGTCTGCGGAATCATGCCCTTCGAATTTGATGCCATCAATGGTAAAGCGTTCGATCTTGTCGGTCTCCAACCTAACATTCTTTCGCAGAAGGGTAGGATAATAGTCATCGCTGATTACCGTTCTTTTGCACCCAGGATGGTAGTTGGGGGAGAGTTTGTCCCAGAGGTCGGGACGATCGGGAAGCTGCTCTCTCAAGAGATTGTAGTTCATAGACCTCATTAGATCAGCATAAGCAGAGTCAGCTTGTGTGACTGCGGAGTGAAATGACTCTCGGAAGTCCATCGCCTCTGCGCGTGCTCGCCAGCGTACTGGTGGGAGAAACGCAAACATCGTTTGCTTCCAGTGGGGTATTTTGGAATCATGTCGTGGGATAACCCATGCTGGTGTTCTTTGACAGATAGTAAGTTGAGATGCCAGTTTCGCGACTTCTGGGGCAATCTGGGCGGTGGTTGCACCTGCGATGTGTCAGAGAAGCAAAGAACAAGTCAATCCCACACATCTACCTGTCCCAATGATAGCAATTCGCTTTCCTTTTAAATCATAGCTCCAGTCCCACCTGGAGGAATGCATGATTTTCCCTTGGTAATCGGTGTACCCAGGGACCTCAATACCTTTTGGGTTGTTGAGTTGACCAGTCGCAGCAACCAGAAAATCACTGGTGATTTTGTAGGTAGGAGTGAATTCCGACTCTTTCCCTTCGCCAACTGTCACCGTAGTTTCCCACTTGAGGGTTTTGTCGTCCCAGTTTACCGCCTCGACTGTCGTGTGGAATCGAGTATATTTGTAGAGACCGTATCGTTGAGCGACGTCGGTCAGATATTCCTACATCACCATCAGTGTGTGACCTTATACGTGGAGAACAGCACCAACCAGGATCTCTTCCTGACCCGGATACCGACGAGACCAAGTGGGGTTCTGAGCAAAGGAGTACGAGTAAAGCACACTGAAGACATCACAACAGCAACCAGGAAATTTGTTGTCTCTCCTAGGTCTTATTAGTACGATTTGTAGCAGGTATCGAGGCACTCACCAAGTTCCTCCAAACCCGCCTCCTTTTTCAAGGACTATAATGTTCTTGAACCCTCGGTTGATCAACAGATCGATGGCCATACACATTCCAGATATGCCTCCACCCACAATAACGACCTCTGCTTTGGTAAAGTTGCAATTAGCATTTGACATTTCACGCCAATATTCGTTACGTGTTTCGTTTTCCCGAGGTTGGTACGAAGGCAGACACCCGGTTTTGGGCGACATATTGAGCCTTTGGAGGAGTAGGTTGACAAAATCTTGCGAGGCAGTTTCATAGCAGCCCACATGTTATATAAATTGATTAGGGCATCGCCATCAACTGCTGGATATACGCAAACGCTCGGTCGAGATCGCTTATTTGAGTCCGATGTTGCTGGACACCCTTCTGGTGATACGCAATGTGGTAGCTCCTCCAGATATCGCGTTTCATGTATCTGCATCGTCCTAGATTCCAGTTTGGACCTGTTCCCAGAAAAGGAAGTACTCCCAACCGGTCTTTGGTTCTTTAAGAACACTGCTGCGAACGTTGGACATGGCCGAAAGTCTTTGAAAGGCCAGAACACAGATATGATTGGCCATCGTAGCTAGGGTGAAGACCAATCGGCGAATTCAGATGATTATCGCAACTATTCCCAGGTGAGTAGCTGGCTGGAAGTCCGACCTCCCGCGACCCTCGCCAATACGCCCTGTGAGTGTGTGAGCATGCCTCTAGAGTGCAGAGGGAGAAATTGGGTCGTGTGTGCAATACGTGGTCGTCCGTCCAATGACGCTTCTGGGCGTGGCATTCGTTTTCTGAGACTTAGAAAGACGCTCTCCTGAAACTGGAATCTCGCATCCCAGGCAGTGTGAATGATTGCTTGTTTTGCGGTCCAGTCAACTGCCATACTAAGAGTACCGTTGGTGCTGAGAACTAGCGAAGAGTGGATTCGAGACATCTCCATTCTCTGTGAACCCTCCACAGCGGCTACTAGGGCTTCACAGCCTCGGCACTGGCATAAAGAAGGAAGACAGTGTGATCTGATGATAGGTTTGCGTGCCTTCTTCCAAAAATGCGCCGACTCCCCGGCCATACTTGACGTTCGGCAATCCTGTAGGACTACCGGGAGCCGCCTTTTCCTTTGCCGTCCTCAGAGACTTCAAGGGCAGGTAGACAGAAGCTGTTTTCATTTCGGCACCCAATGATGGGTCGTAGGGCCACTTGACGAAGAAAATATGAATCTTGCCGGTATCCCAGTATTGGTGGTCCTCCCAGATGCGTAACCTTTGAGACTCTGGAACATGGCAAGCTTCGGTCGCATCAGCACCATCCTCTTCGAGCTCCATCAGTGTCTGTAAGATGGTGCTACCTGTACAGCCCTGGAGATCACCTTCGGTTCTGTTTGTCTGGGCTAGTAAATCGATAGCTGACCTTCGAATGACTGGATCGCGGCATCTTCCAGCTACAAAGGCCAGTGTATCTATCACGCCAGAGTCGATTCCAAAGGAGGTTCTTCTAGGAGCTCTAGCAGGGTCGCCGATTGCGTCTCTATAAAGGTTAACAACCTCTGCGAATTTGTCAACATGGTGATCGTAGCTGCATTCCTCACTCGTCCCGAGGGTATCGCAGAGGATTGAAGCGACGAGTGCAGCGGCTCTGAGGAGCTTCTTCGAGGTGTTCAAGGCCTCATACCGCTCGAGAGCAGTGATCCTTGTATCTTCGAGAGCGGCATTCCAGCTTGCTAGCAAAGCCTGCACCTGAGAACGCTGTTCACTGTGCGCGAAAGACGGATCAATATTTTCTTGCGCCCAATCAACTATCTCTTCAAGCTTGTTCCGGGCCTCTAGGAGGTTTCCAAAGCAGTATGGAATGTCTGGCAGCGTCATACGGTGCTCTATTTTGCTTCGTTTGATCCCTGCGCTGAGGGCCAAAGCAGAAGGAAGGTCGACAATACTGCAGAACCTCATACGCAGACGTTCGACGATTGGGCGAAGGAAGTTATTCAGGACAGTCTTTTCGCTGTCACAGAGAGTGAGATCGCCAGATCGTAGTCTTTCGTCAATATCGGTAATCAAACTATATCCAGACTTGAGCAGCTGATATGCAGTGTGGCTGTCCTGCAGGTTCTGTAGACATATGAAGATAACGCAGGAGATCAGAGTTGCGATATCTGACATTGCGGTTTCATATGCCATGCGGGAAGCTTTGCTGCTCTGATGTAGAGCCAATTCCTGCAAGTTCGAGCGTTCGTCTGACTCTCCGTCTACCTCTGACGACTCATGCAGTGCACCGAGAGCCACTACTCCGTGGAGGATAGATCGGTTCATGTGACAAGCTTGAAGGATAAGTTTGTTCCAAAATGTTGCGTCCCTCCAGCCGGACCATTCTGGCGCCGTTCTCTGGCAGAAGAAAACCAGGCTGCGCAGTTCTTGGGGCTCGAGTCCAGGGAATGTGTTCACGGCTTGCAAAACCCGGTTTGAATGAGTGGTCGGAGATCTGATACTTGGGGATAAAGATGCCGAGAACAAAGACGGCCGATATTGAGGACTTTGAACTTGTACATTTGTATCCAGGCGGAGATCTGGCTGTCTTAGGTCGACTGGTGTCTGTTCAGGGCCGGATTGATCCTTTCTGTTGGTTCTGTAAGGGGTTTTGTCTTGCTCTGTTGCTGGTGTAGATTTAGCGGCCGCTTCATGGGCGGCTTTGGCTCTGAGTTGTCTTTCGTGCTGGACGTGTTTGCGAATCTGTCTAGTCTCGGCCTTTGAACTCCGCGATAAGACCGCTGAGCCGCTGTCCTTGTTGATCCAGAGTAGGGATTCCGGCATTCTGCTTGTGGAATGATCGTGGGGACAGACTGAAACAGGCAGATATCGAGGTTTGGCCCTGTGAAAAGGCAGGCGAGTGAAAAAGTCGGCGCAATGTCAAGCTGTGGGGGAATTTGGACAGTGGAAGATGATCAACTGCTGCAACAGGATGCTGGACATCGGCGATATTATTGTCATCGTCGTATTGCCACGAAGCCGTCCTAGGAAGTCTTTATCCAACCGGTTAGGCCGCCCTTCGAACTGTCAACTGCTAGCGAACAGGTGGGACAACCGAAGGTGTAGTTCTATCGGGACCTCGGAGACACGATCGGCCGTTTCGAATTGGCTCCAAGAGACCATGGTGTTTGAGCAATTCCAGGGCGCCTGGGGTTCGGTTACGATGATGGGGTGCGTTCTTTGTACGGAAAACTTTGTGGGAGCTCGAGCGGTTGGTGTGTTGGAGCGGGTTGGTCAGCTACCAAGGCCATGGCTTGGACACAGATGTCGGGACCACTGTGGGGACTACGGCCCTCTGCAGCTTAGTTGGTCGGCTAGAACGCAACCCATACGAATCGTCTATTACCTATCGGCGAATAATGCCTCCAGACCGCGGGGTTTGTACGACTTGCTACGACTCTGGAGTGGTCCAGGCAGGCCATGACTTTGACAAATTCAGCTGACTGTAGGAGGTGGGTGGATGGAAAGCAATGCACATTGCAAAATCATCCAGCTGGACACCCTCTGATATGTTGCCGTCCGTGAAACCATTGGCTACACCTCCGACTTGATCTCTTTTGATTCCAGCTCCTTCGGCTTTCCCTCGCTGCTGTGTGCAGATTGGCCATCGAGAACCTCGGTCCCTTCGGCGGTATAATGCACATTGATACGAGGTCCCTTGAACCACTTTCGGCCGTCGATAGCGTACCATGACATGGCTAAGAACATAGAGCCCCCGTAAATGAGACAGGTCCAGTTCATCGTCAGGAGGTTTAAGTCTTTGCCCTTTACTGCGGGGAAGCACAGAGCCGGAACAATCAGCAACCACCAACCAAAGGCAACAGCTCCTAGGGGCTTCGAGTATTTTCCAAGGTTCCAAGGACCTACCGAATACGGAGTCAGCAATTGGTGAATAGAATTCGCGTGCCATCTTACCTGGTTTGAATCTGCCGTGGTCGAAGAACAACTTCAAAACCACAGGCGTCGTGAATGCCGTGTACTGGGCAATGGCGCCAATACTGAATACGGCGCCAATAGCGACAGGGCTCGCAAACATCAATAGCCCGAGCAGGGCTGCGACGAGCAGAACGCCCCAGGTTGCGTAGACGGGTGTCCTGGTCTTTGGATGGATTTGACTCCACCAACGGGAACCCACGATAGCTCCATCTCGAGAATAAGCAAAGATCACACGAGTCGCTGTGACAGTGCAACCAACACCAACGAAAAACTGAGCGATAATGTTGAGAGAGAACATGGCGAGCCCGGCCTTCTGGCCCAAAACTTGCAGACACAGGCTTCCAAACGGCTGTCCATACTGACCCGCCACGACGTCGGTGATATCGGTGACTGTGTACACGATCACCAACATGATGACAAAGCCCAAGACGAGCCCTGACTGGGCGGTATAGGCGATGGCTCGGGGCGAAGCAATGTTGGCATTACTGCATTCCTCTGAGAGGTGGAACGGGGCGTCATAGCCGGAAAGCGTCCAGATAGTAGTGAGAAAGCCCATGATGGTGGACCAGCCGATCGGCCACTCAGTCCCGTTGGGGAAACTGGTCCAGACGTAGTGGCTGTGGTTTGTCTTTGGGTGGTTGATCGAACCCACTGGGAACCATATGACGAAGATAACTATGACAATGAGATTCCATATTGTACCGACTTTGTTGACCCAGCCGATGAACCAGGTTGATTGCATTGTGATGACACCATTGATGATGAGAATGGCGAGCAATGTGAGGTATATATGCCAAGTTTCCGGCTCATAGCCAGGATAAGCAATCATGCCACAGGTGACCAACATGGAAGCCAGAGCATAGTTGACGGAGCATGGGCCAGTGACGAAGCCACAGAAATTGGACCAGCCAACAAACCAGGATGCGAGAGGACCCCATCCTTCCGGCGCAAGAACGGCGGACGCGTAGTAAAGACCGCCAGCGGTCGGCATGCTTGAGCACAATTCAGCCATTGTGTAGGCAGTAGACTGGATGAAAAGCGACGCAATGAGCCATCCCCATATGGCGCCACCCGTTCCTGAATAGCCCAAGCTGTAACCAATGGTAGATGCAATAGAAGGCAAAAGGCCTAGAACGGAGAATGACACTGAGAACGATTCCCATATTGTGAAATCTCTGGCGGTCGATCAGCAGGGCGGCTTCGGTGAAAAGACGGAGGCACAAACCTTTTGAATTCTTGTTTATAGCCCAAAGCACCCAAAGTGACCTCGTCAAGGTTGGCGCCTTCTTCCAAGACAGCATGAGCGCCGCGGTTCGAGAAGATGGATGTCACGCCAACCGCGTTCTCGTCGATGACGGTCACTGAATGCTTGCGAGGGGGGTCCATGCTCATAGAAGCTCAAAAGTCGATGAATTGTGACAACTTCGCAGATGAAAGGTAAATCCGCATTGAGAGGGAGTCGAGCAGGTCTTTATTGCCTTTCCCATCCAAGCGTCGCTCGCCATTGCTGGTTCTTAGCGAGGCATGATAAGCTTGTCCCCACTGGCGCAAACCAATATCCTGGGAGTAGCACAACCGCGATAACTCGTGGCGGTTCAAGCTAGTTCGCCATCAAGATGCAGGGCCACCATCTCTCGAATTAGCAGGAGCATAAAAATGACAGGGCGTTGGAAAGCATCTTGGGTAATGAGCGACGTCCGGGAGAAGACCGGTCTGAATTCAAATCGGTGCGGTCGAATGATAAGTGGGATGCCCGACAGGAGCTCGAGTACGTGTGCTGGCCTTATCAGTGGCTCGCTCTCGAATCTGACGTCTGGTGGCGTCGGTTTCGCCAATGGTTGCCAGTTGGCATCGAAGATGGTGCACGGCCGCACTCAGGAAATCATTCAACATGCCTGTTAGACCCTACCGAGAGTCGTCGACACGAAGTCTTGATTTGCTGGAATCTAGGGAGAGAGATACGCCCTGCAGAGTAGCGTTGAATAGTATTGAGCTTGTCAAACCCATCTACTTGGCAAGGGCTATACGAGGATAAGTGTCTCGCAAACGCTTCGAGTTCCCGCATACCCCTTATCAATAGCTTGACAAAGATCTGGCTAGCACACGTGGCAAAGGGAAGAACACGTCCGCAAGTTTCATTTATTTCGAACCTTTGTCGCGTGGGCGGCTGTAGAGACATGCACAAGAAGATTACCGGTTGTTGGTACCTACCCGAGTACCAAGTAGACATATCTATGCGGGAGTTGTTCGGCCGGGATCATGTCGAGAACGCGGGTAAAAGAAACCTAATGTGATAGAGTCAAAGCAAGTCTTTGACTCTCTCGATAGGCAATAGAAATGGGAGGCCCACGAATCTTCAAGTCGTATCTTGTATAATCGGGAAACTGCGTAGGCTCGAATATTCCGTGGTAGCCAGTGCCATCCAGGGGATGGACCTCACAGATCAAGAGGATCTGAGACGCCCTTGAAAGGAAGCAGCAGAATCCCAACAGCTAGACGACAATATTGGCAATCGAGTGAAAAGAAGTCTCATCGCTCAGATGGGGCCACCCCAGAGTGTCCATGTCCTGCAAGATTCGAAGACAACATGACGGTAGAAAACCTTGAAATGGCAAATCGTACCTAGTAGACAATAAATACTGCGTAGCCTCCATCACGGATCGGTCTGTTCCAAGGACTGGGGCTCCTGCACGACTCGATGATCTGAGACAAAGGGGAACGCACCTCTGAAACAGGTGGATGGTTGGACCATGGTAGGTTATGGAGAAAGGAGTTTTGCATCTGCGAGTCTGCGACTAATTCAGCATCACAGCACAGCGCGACGACGGGTCACGACCAGTGACAGGATATGTTCGAATGCAATACCGTGACTGGGGAAGTTTTGGATGTGATCCACGCCCGAGAAGACGCGCAAGTGACAAGCCACACTGCGCAATTCCTGGGTTGTTAGCCAGCCAGTGGCCACAGTATCCAAGGAGAGTGGACTGATGCAAGCAGGGAGGCAGATCCGATTGTGAGGAATGGAAAAACACCCGCCCATGGCACCGAGTTCCAAGGTTACCGTACGTACGTTTGGATAGAAGAGAATTGTGATGGAAGAGTGACGGAGGACAGAGCATGGAGCAGAGGTGCAGCTTCTCGGGCTGGTCACTGCTATCGAGGACGAGGACGGATCATCAAGTACTTGTACGAGGTACTCGGTAGTGCCTCTGAGTCCCTACCTACCTAGGTACCTGGTAGATAGGCTCGTAGATGAGTGTGCTGACAAGGAGTGGTTGGGTGCTGAGCTGACCCGGGTGAGTATCGATAAAGAGCCACCAAAGCCCCAGCAACGGCCCACGCGCAGGCCTCCGAACAGGCTGGCCCAGACCCCAAACGTCCACGACGTCGTCTTCTTGCGGGCTTTCCCCTGCTTCTTACCTGCTTCTTGCCTGGTGGCCTCCTGGCGCCTTGTGGGCTCCTGTGGACTCCTGCGGGTTTGTTCCAGGGCCACGATGGCTAGCGGGTCCGCGCCAGCCAACCTTTTTCCCTTGTTACCAAAACCCCCCAAGCGCTACCACAAGCCACAACTGCGTCAGTGGTTGGTAGATCTCACTTTCCCATGTCGCATCTTCAGCTCCTTAGGTCTCTTCTCTGTCTTCTTGTCCACGCTTCTCCTGTACCTCGTAGTTCTGTAACGCCTTCACCATCCCACATCGCAGCAGCCTCTTCCTCCTCAGGTACCACGCCAACAACGAGCTTCGAACCCTCACATACCTCCAAACAGAACTCCCGATTCCTCTCAGCCAGCATATCAACATATTGCCACCACTTTTTTGGTTGTGCGCTCGCAATCACGAATCAAGCCTCCCTCACTCGGATAACGACACTGTCCGTAGAAGCTCGAACGACCGACCTCAAGCAGCCGGGGCACCTCAATAGAGCACTTCGAAGTGTCTTGAAAAAGAGCCTCACATCTTCCCTCAAGCCTCGCTACAGGTTTCACCGCTGTCCATGGCCTTGAACTCGTAGCGCTGTCCTGCTTTGGTAGCCCGCTCTTGCGGTGTCCTCAGCCGCTTTCCTCCATACCATGGAAAATGTACCTCCGCAGGTATGGGCAGTTGCTCACACCCTCATAGCCCGCAATGAGACAGCCAACTCAACCTCCACGGATTCTGGTGCCACCACAGCAAATCGTCCGCCAGTCTATAAAGCAATTGGTCTCAGTCTGGCGGTGGCCTCTGGGCTATTCATTGGTACCTCATTTGTGCTGAAAAAGACTGGACTGCTCAAAGCAAATGCTAAATACAACGAGGAAGCTGGTGAGGGTTATGGCTACCTCAAGAATTTCTGGTGGTGGGGAGGGATGACGCTGATGATAGTGGGCGAAATCTGCAATTTTGTCGCCTATGCATTTGTCGATGCGATCCTCGTCACGCCTCTGGGAGCGCTGAGCGTTGTGGTCACGACCATTCTGTCCGCGATTTTTCTCAAGGAGCGCCTGAGCTTTGTCGGTAAAGTGGGCTGTTTCAACTGCATCGTCGGCAGCATCGTCATTGTTCTCAATGCTCCTGAGCAAAGCGCTGTCGCCGACATTCAAGAAATGCGGCATTTTGTTCTCGCCCCTGGCTTTCTCAGTTATGCCGGCGTCGTCATCGTGGCCTGTGTGTTTATCGCCTTGTGGGCGGGGCCGCGCTACGGCAAGAAAAGCATGTTGGTCTACCTCAGCATCTGCAGCTTGATCGGTGGTCTGAGTGTCGTGGCAACACAGGGATTGGGCAGTGCGGTTGTTGCCCAAGCTGGCGGGAAACCTCAATTCAATCAATGGTTCCTTTACGTTTTACTGGTCTTTGTCGTTACGACACTTCTGACCGAAATCATTTATCTCAATGCAAGTATGCTACTTCCTAGGCACGGTCCGCCGCTAACATCTCCCAGAAAGCTCTGAATCTTTTCAATGCGGCTCTTGTCACTCCAACCTACTACGTGATCTTCACCAGCGCCACAATCATCACTTCCGCGATCCTCTTCCGAGGCTTCAAGGGCACAGCCGTGTCCATCACGACCGTCATCATGGGTTTCTTCCAAATATGTGCCGGCGTGGTTCTCTTGCAAATGTCCAAGTCTGCCAAAGACGTTCCGGATGCCGCCGTTTTCAAGGGTGATCTCGATCAAGTCAGGGAGATTGCGGAGGTTGAGCAGCCGGAAACCGAGCCCAAGGCTGATGCTATTCGTGGTACCGCGGCTCTGATCAGGAGAATCTCCGTCTCTCGGCAGAAGATGGAACAAGAGGAAGCGAGACGGCTGCGGGAAGACAAACTCAAAGATCAGCTCGAGCCGCTTCGCGAGAACGAGATTGTGGAATGGGATGGACTCCGCCGCCGGAAAACCGTGATTGGCGAACCCGGGACAGTTGTTCGAAGGAAGACTGTTCATCCGCCGCTAGGGATGTCGCATTTTCCGGATCCAAACCAAGAAGAGGCCGAGCACGAACCCGGATTTTTTGAAACCCTTCGCAATCGTGCCCAGAGCGTGATCCGTCACCCCAGTCCCCGTCAACATGCTGCCACGCCGGAGGATTCTCTGCGGAGCCCAATACACCCTGTTGCTCTGACCGATATAAAGGTTGTTCCATCCAAAGCCGAGTCACCCATCGTCCCATACGGCCCAGGGAGCCTCGAGGATGCCCAAGAACGGATTTATGGACTCCCCCAAGGGCAGCTGAAAGAACGAGCAATCACCATCGCAGCCCAATCCTCACCCCGTTCCAAACCCCTGCCCGCCAAACCGTCATCATCCCCTGCCCTCAAACTACCTCACGAAGCAAGGCGACAATTCTCTTTCACGAACTTTCTTCGACCTGGCTCGCGCACTCCCGAGATAGACCCCGTGCCTTCACGACCGAATCTTTCGCATCGAACTAGCAGCCATGAACAAAGACGGGCTATGAAGAATGCCTCCGAGGAGGAAAGATTGGGACTTGTCAAGGGTGATTCTCACGTTGCTTTGCTTGAGCATGAATCGTCTCGCTCACCTGAGCGCCCATCTCAGCCCCTCTCTTATGCCCTTTCAGCCTCTCATTCTCAGTCCAGCTCCACTTCAAGCGTTGATGATTACCATCCCTACCAATACCCTTCTCCTCCTCAACGTTCTCTGTCATATTCTGACGAGGTTGACGGTTGGCAGATGATGAACACCGCGAGTCCGCCGAGCGAGACGAACCGGGTTTCGACGACACCACCACCACCACGACCCGAGGCGGCAAGCAGCCGGAGAAGGCCAAGTCCGCCGAGGATTTATCATCCCCCGCCTTTGCTCACGAGGAGTTCGCCTCCAGTCGACAACAACGAGGAACGGCCCATTCCAGGAACGATGGTGGGCGGAGGGTCGACACAGGCCAGAGCCACACCAGCAGTGTCAGGCCGTTTCCAGAATTCATCGATGAGCCCTCCGAGGACCACGATCCAGCATCAGGACCCTGGCTTACCCAGGATAGGTGGAGAAGATCACCTAGCTCGAGTTTCCGAGGACGCAAGAGTGAATAACGCCTACGACTATGAGGCGGCCCGGACAGAAAACATTGATCAAGAGGCCACCCGAAGACGGTTTGAGGAGCAGAGCAAAAGGGAAAGAGAAGAGAGGCGGTTGAGAGCCACCGGACGACGGCAGAGTTGGAAACCCTCCAATTCTGAAGGAGGCGGCAGTTTCCTCTAGAAGTCGGAGCGTTGTTTGGATTATGCAGTTGAGCCTCTCTTGGTAACAGCAACGAAATACCCCACGATGTTTTGGTATGCACGGGAAATGGACCTTCACGACCGATAGAAACGAGAACTTGACGAGTCTGGCGCGAGGCTAGAGCGCAATCTCAAGTTATGTACATGTACGATACTTGACAGTAGGCTGAACATAGTACCTGTCCTATTATCGCCGGCTCGATCCCACCGATCAGTCAATCTTCGTGGTTCCGTATACGACCACATAAAGATGCGTCTTCCGTTTTCCCATCCATTGCCTTGACCGACGTCATAAGCGGTGGCAGTGCGTGTGCTCAGTGCTCGCAAGAGATTCCTTTGCCAGCCTGACGACGATCCTGCCGCGCACGGCCGGCTAGTATTGATCCCGAGAGTCCGTGAACTCGGGCTGCTCGGACGAAGAACTGGACAGCCAAAGTTCACGCCACTCATATTGCATTGACAAGCTGCTGTGCCTCCTCCTTCCTGTTGTTCCCTCCTCGGATTAGGAGAAGGCGTTCCTGGCCTGCATTTACATGTCTCAGCGACGTTGGACCGCCCGCCATGGCCGAATCACCCTCATCCGAAGCATCACAAGAGCCAGAATCGGCCGAAGAGTCGAACGCGGCGCATCCGCCAGCCAAAGCGCCTGCGGTCAAGGACAAGGAATGTCAATACTGTCACCAGCAGTTCACCTCCTCCTCACTCGGGCGCCATCTCGATCAGTTCATCTCCAAAAAGAAACCAGATGGGATCCATGATGTCGACGAGATCCGGAGGCTACGAGGAGGCATCACGCGCCGCACGGCGAGAAGTAGCAAACGGGACAAGGACAAGAATGACCACGACGACACCCGGTCATCACAGGCATCGCCAGGCCCCAGCATCGGGCCTCAACCGGGCACTCTCGTCTCCTCCGCCATCGAACTCAACCGTGTCCCTCCCGGCGGCATGCACGTGCGCTTGAACAGGCTCAACTGGCAAGCTACCGGTGTCATTACGGATCCTACCACCCTCGACTCGCCGGCCACTGCTGCCGCCGTCCCTCCCACTCCTGGTGCCGCATCCAGCCCTTCTGGGATCAAGCGCAGTTTCTCTACCTATGCCCAGGATCTCAACCCCGCCAGCAATGCCGAAACGACTCGCGCTCTCGAACTCGCTCTGCGCGAGGTCCTCGACTCCTTCCGCGCAGCCACAAAGCATGCCTCTCCGAAACCTTCTCCCTTCAAGTTTGACGTACAGGCGCAAACATTCCCCTCGCTCTGCTTAAAACTCTTACCTGCGCCAGCAACCTTGTTCCAAGCGTCTCCCTTCTCCACGCCACAATCCATCCCAGTCAATCCGCCCGGTCCCGACCAAGTTGCCCCTCTACGTCAACTGCTGACTTCGACAATCGACCACTGGAAATGGCAAGCCCTGCGCCTCGCACAACCCACGACTTCCAACATTGCGGAGGAGGCGGATTTCCTGACGAGAAGTGCGGCGCAATGGACCGAATCCACCCTTGCACACTTGGAAACAAGCTTTCAAAATTGGATGGCACACCCGATCGAGATTCGTAATCTGTTGTGGCAGGTGGAACTGCTAAGGGCATACAACACTGAGCAGCAGAAAGTGCAGGAGATGGAAGAAAGACTTGAGAGACTACAGCAAGAGGCGAACCAGCTACAGCAACAGGTAGAATACCTCTCTCGATGTCAGTGGCCGCGCGAAATGGCGCTGTGGCCGCCCGAGCGAAGGACGTTTGGGGCTTCTATGCGCGAAGAGCTGCGACTACTGAGTATAAACAAAGTGCCTGCTGGATCAGCCGGATCTGACGCACCTGAAGAGATGGTCTCTCTGCCAACGGAGAACGTCAATACAAGGTTGGGTGACAAGTGGGACTTTGACAAGTTGGTCAACAAGTGGAAAACACATGTGAGGGAAGATAAGAATCGCCGCATGCCTCAGTCTCTTGTGTCTGTGGACGGTAACGGTGGCAGCATGGGGGGCCCACCGGGTGTGAAAGTTGCAGAACTCAAGAAGACGCAGAGTGAGCCGGGGATAAATGGATTGTCCAATGGACAGTCCCCGACCAGCGTGGACGAAAGAAGAAAGAGTGCGAGAAATCCAAAGGCAAATATCAGCATTATTTCGGACCTGTAAAACCGAGACAGGGCAATCTGCCGTAATGATATTGTAACTCCCATCTTGACAATATTCACATACGTTGTTCCAACCTAATTAGCATATTCCATGTAGCAAGTCCGTCAACGGTGCGGGCCAACAAAAGGCTTCATCATATCATGTCAGATCCTTATTGTACTTTTTCAAAACCAAGCATGCCGCTCATCTTCCGAGTAGATCAATCCCGAAACCGACCTTTTGTTCGCCGAAACTTTGTTGTCAAGATCATTATCGTCGTCAAGTTGGAAACGTACACGCTTCCGTACGCGTGGGGTTTCCGAGAGTGTTATTCCTCTTCTTCTCCCTCTTCTATCTCTTTCTCCCGTTTCGCGAACAGGCTGACTCTGTTCTGAATCGCATAGATGGCGTAGCCCACAATGGCCAGCACAACGAACAGGACGATCACAATGATCGCAATCACGTAATTTCTTTGCACCATGGTCCTGTTCCAATGGGGGTTGTATGAGGGGTGAAGAAGGTAGTGGTCGACAGTGGCAGGTGCTTTGGGCTGTTTTGTCGTGTGGAAATGGTTCGCTCTGGGTCCGTGAGTGAAACAAAGACGTCAATGTGCGAAACCGGACAGGAGGCGGTGGGCTGAGTCGGGGTCCACAAAGAAGCGAGGCGCTGTCGGGGAGTTTCCTTATGGGCACCGGTTCTGATTGATGGCTTCGAGGAGAGAGCGGTCGCGGCGAGTTAGGAGGGGACCCGAAACCCGGCAAGGAAGCACAAACAGTTCGCGGAGCCGTGGGATCAATCTTGGATAGGCGTGTACAAGTTATGTTCTCGAAGGGGAAATAACAAAGTCTGTGTTAGGAATGATGGCAACTGCGCAGTGGTCAAGCTTGGGGCTTCGTATTCTGGGTTGCAATGAGAGGCGGTCGAGGATGATGGAATGCTACCAAGAACTCGAGTATTCAAAGGACTACGAGGTACATGTAGTTATCCGCAAGCGTGAGGCCCAGCCTCGTCGACTCTCTGCGGTCATTATACGATGGCTGGTTGCGAAGATGGGTGGTTGGCTGCAGTCGACGTGGCAGGATGCGGACCTTGAGACAACGCGAGGCTGGCTAGGTACGTACTAACGCGTGGCACATGCTGGTAATGGCGAGGCTGGCAACTGGCCTTCTCGCCTTGTGTTGATGTGGAGCTTGTATCACGTGAGCCCCAATCAGGAGCCAATGGAATTCAAGTACCTCGTATTCCGCTTCCAGCCTCTTGATACGGTGTGCTCGCTCGCTCGGTACCTCGCGTACTAGTACGGTATAGTAAAAGGGGCTCCCTATTCTTTGAGCAAGCTGCATCCTTCTAGATCTGACAGTTCCAGTAGGACTCCGTACTGGGTACCGAGTACCTTGTGGAGGCCAATCACCGGCACTCCTTTGATCAACTGGGTCAACTACTATTGGCGGCTCAAGTCACACGAGAGACGCCAGACTGAGACATCGACTGGGTGCCAATGCCATTTGTACCGAGTACTGAGCTCTGACGGCGAGGGTCTACGTTACCAAGGCTCGAGCCGAGCAGAACTGTCCCTGCACTTCCGACTTGGTTGGCATTCCTAACCCTTCACAGTGTTGCAACACACTGCGCAACTTTGACTCTAACCTTCCACTGCCCCCCAGCGCATCGTCAACAACGTGCGAGTCTAATTGTGCCCACGAAGGCATTCGCCTGCCAACTCACTTCCAAGACAACAACGAGCAGCGGAACGAAGCACCATTTCTGAGGGGCCTTTGGGATGCATTCCGCCAGATCTTGTGCAGCCTCACGAGGAGCTATTCTTGCAGCAACCTAAGAGAAACAGCAGCCATCGTTGATGTCTCGGGTCCGATTTATCAGAGCCGGCTCTGCTGCTATCACCCTTTATTTTTGGATCCTGATTTCTTCGCAATGAAGTACTTGTGTTTCCTGACGAGAGGTGCTCTGTGTGTCCCTTCCTAATGAATTGGAGTCAGTTCACTCTATTTTTCAGCCTGGCGATTCACTGTTGTTGGACCTTCTTTCGCGGTAGTTTTTCTTGTGCCCTACATACACATGTTCTTTGTTCCCAAACCAGTGTGACTTCCATTTCCATTGTCACCTTCTGGGATCCGCGCATGATCATAACGCTATTCCGTTCCTATTTCGGTCTCATTGTTCTGCAACATGACAAAGAACGGTGCGATGCTGCTGTATCACAGATTTCCTCTCCGTTCGTGCTGTCCTTCACATCAGGGTTCGACACAAGATTATCTCACGGCTCTTGCACGTTTGTCATACCATTACCATCTCTGAGCACTGTTAGGCAACAAGGCAGAATGTCGAGGCCCAGACTCGACACGTCCTATGTCGATTTCGAGTCCGACAAGGGAGTGCGATCACCGAGGACGCCAACGTATGAACCAGTATCCCCGTCAATTGACTCGATGCCACCTTTCGATCCCACAAAGTATTCCACCGAATCTAGCCCTAAAGGCGACGACAGACTCCCTCACCCTCCTCCGCCTCCTCCGCCTCCTCAGCAGCAGCCGGTACCATGGATGTGGATTTGCCACTTATGTCATTCGCGATATCCGCTTGGCGTTACCCGCCGCTGCCTGGTGGACGGACACTATTACTGTTCAGGCCAGACCGACCGACCGAGTCTGAGGAAAAAGAAGAAGCCCAAGGCGTGTTCGAGTGAATTTGACTATGTGGCCTGGAAAAGCTGGGGAGCATGGCGCCGAGGCATTCTCAAACTCCTCGAGAATGAGCGGGTCTCGGGGTGTTGCCAACACTGCGACTTTCCGAGTCAGTGTCGGTATCCTGCTAATTCACATCCTCTTGTCAAGACTCAGGCAACACTGGTTTTTCCGAATGCTCCGGTCTGCGACCCATTACCCGAACTAGAAACTCAGACCGCTGAGGTCGATGGAAAAGATGGGGCCAAGTCGAAAGCCAACGAGAACGTCGACTTTGACCAAATCTTGGAGAACATCTATACAGATACAATGTCACAGACATCGAGGTCAGAAAAGTCATTGAATACAAAAAAGCAGAATAAAAATGCGTCTGCAGGCAGGAAGAAGCGTTCAGGCAAAACATCGACGCCTTCATTGGAAGATGATCTTGCTGAAGAGGAGAGAAGGCTGCGCGAACTGGTCGGGCCAGACTTGTGGTCGTGCTTGGAAGATGTTGGATTGGACCATGCGCCGACCGAGTGAAGTCTCGTGGTTCCGAGTCTGCGCATTGCCGGACGACTCTTTGTATAGATATATCCATGCATCGACCTTCTTTCTCACGGCGTGTGTCCATCTATTTCCCGACCAAGCTGCCGACATACTCTGCAATTGCCAACATCTTCTCTTCTGTAAACCTCCGCCCGACAATCTGCACGCTAACGTGAGCGCCGTCGTACAAGTCGGCATCATAAGCCTCGAAAGCCTCCTTGTCTTGATCATTGAGTGGTGTATATCCTTCCACATACTTATCGGTCGCTTTATCCGCGATGGTAACCGGTACGACAACGCTTGTGTAGTCAAGCCCATTGACAAACACACTGTATCCGTAATACTTATATAATTCTGGTCTCGCAGCCGGGTAAGGCGCAAGAGGGCAAATGAAACCATCCACAGGTCGACCCGTGTTCGTCAGTTGCGCAGTGCTATTCCAATAATCCATGTATTGTTTCTGGTATTTCCGCTTCGCAATATTGTTAGCGGCGATCTGTGAGGCGGTCAGTTCCTGCTTCGGCCCATCACCGAAGCTCATTTTAATTTGAGGAGACATAGGCTCGCCAGAAAGTGCGAAGGCACTGTGTACGTCCTTTCCACCATCATAAGCCCATGTCATGAATGTTATGTCCAATATTGTCTGGTGTGAAGGTGGCTTCCACTCGATGACCTGGTGTCCCGCCTTGCTAAGAGCCTCGGTGAGCATAGACACCGCTCGAGCAACGGGAGGGAGAGGGTTCACAATGCCATCCGTTTCCAATACTCCAAAGCTCAGTCGACCTCCCTGCGAAGAAGATTTGACAATATCGTGGATCGCTTGCTCTTGGGCATCACGCCATGGCATGTCGATGACCAAGGGATCATGAAGCCAGGGCTGTTGTGAGAGGATAGCTTTTGTGAGCAGTCGGACAGAACGAGCGGTAGTGGCCAGCGGGCCGACAACCGACAAGATACTGTTCTGCCCATCCATGCTGTTGGCCATTCCTTCGTACGGCAACCTCCCAAACGAGGGCCGAATACCATAAAGCCCATTGAACGCGGCAGGAATACGGATTGAGCCTCCGATGTCCGTACCAAATCCGCCTGGAGATCCCCTCAGTGAGATCAGCGCTCCTTCGCCCCCAGAGCTACCACCGGAGCAGAGATATCGATTCTTGGGATTCCAGGTATAGCCAATGATGTTGTTGACAGTCTCACCACTCATCAAAGTATGTGGGACGCTGGTTTTGCAGTAAAGCACTGCACCGAGGGCTCGGAGTTCTGTGACCATTATGCTTTCATATTGGCCTCTGCGTGAATCAGCTGCATTGCCTTCAAAAGTCCCTATCCAGCCGACATATCCCATCGTAGTTTCGACATCCTTAACATGGAACTGATCTTTCAGAGAGACAGGGACTCCGTGGAGAGGCCCAACTGTCTTTTTATTCTTCGCAAAGTACTCGTCAAGTGATTTGGCGGACTCCAGAGCAGCATCAAAGAAAGTCTCGTGCAGACAGTTCACCAACTGATGAGCCAAAGAAGCCCTGTGGCAGAAAGCTTGTGTGACATCGACCGCGGACCATTCACCGGCTGCGACCTTCTCGGCGATGCCGACCGCGTCTGTTTCGGTGATTACGATTTCTTTCTCATCTAGGAATTGCTGAATGTAGGAGCCAGTGACGTCTTTTTGCTCCTCAGGGCTGGGGATCTTTTCGAGTCGCCATTTCTCAGGGATTGAGTTCAGTATCGCTTCTCTCTTAGCTTTAGCAAGAGTTTCCCAGTTGGCGACCATGATGGTGGATGCAAATGAAGCCAGTAATTACTTGACAATATCCTTGAAGTTCAAGAAAGGCCTATCGTGCCGTGCCCCTCGTGAGGTGGATCGGTTATATGAGGGGGTACACGAGCGATTCTAGCTCGGAGACGCACATCTCCACCACCCATTGGCAGAGATTAGAACACATTGATAATGAGGACAAACGTCTCCTGCCTGTTTCGGCATGATTCCACCGCTCCGAACCTGTCGTGGTCACCATCCACAAACTGCTTGAACATCAAACAGACGGCCTTAGTCGGTCATCTGACGGACGTTGAGATTGATTCTCTTTCTGCTTATCCAGCCTCGCGAATGCTGGTATGGTCCAGCGTCCGCTATAGCTGGCCAATTTTGCAGCCAGGCCGGACATGTATCCGGGAGAATCTTTGGCACGCCATGCCAGGCATATCTGGATCTTCCAGACATGAGAATGGCATCTCCCGACCTCAACCGAATGACGGCAGCGTTAGCCTCGTCTTCGCCTCCCACAAGAAAGAGCCCATCGCAACCAAAACTGATGCTGATGAGGCTGTTTTCGGATGCCTCACTGACATCTCGGTGCACACTCAGTGTATCTCCGGGGCTGTAGAAGTTGACAATGGCGGCCTGGGCGACAACTTTTGGAAATAATTTCCTCAAGAGAGCGGCTATGTCGTCGGGAAACGGCGGTGATTCGCCCGCGGGATAGATTTTGTTCGTCCAGTCATACTGACCACCCAAAGTCATCCATCGCAATTTAGTTTCAAGCATCTGCGCTGAGGTGATAGGCTTGTGGATTACGGAATCCTTTGGGTAGTGCATCGTGTTGGGGTCTGCTGCGAAGAAAGAGGAGACGGACGGACCATCAATGCTCCGCGGGTAGGAGATATGATGGTGGTGGTTGAGATTAGTCTTGTGCGTGGGATTGGAGAGATCACGATGAAGTAGCTTGTTCAGCAAATCAATCTGAACTCGAGGAGGTAAGAGGGAAGGAAATACCCAAAGACCTACCCCATGTCAGCTGCGACGTGAGATGACCGACACCAGAGTGAGCGAACCAGGTAATCCGTTCACCTCGAAGGCTATACGTGGCGGCAATGTATCTCCTCGGACCTCCAGTGTGAGGTCGTCTGTGGCACTGTAGAGACAATTCGATATCGAAAAGTCGAAGTCGCTCTGACTAAGGACTTCAGACTCCACTAGTGCTGAGACACTGTTGACTTCTGGGGTTCGTGGGTCAATGATCTGCTGATCAGCCTCAATTTCTGCTACAGGCCGATTCCGCCATTGTTTGAAAAGCTCTCGCAAATATTCGGGAGGCCTGGCGCGGGCGTCATGAACCATCCTTGCCAGCGTAGCCTTGATGGTTTCCAACGACCAGCTGGCGGTCTGCTCCTTTGTTAGGGCAGGCCAGGAAATAGGAAATGCAGAAATGCTGTGGGACATGAATTTCGTGAGAATATCTCATCGTGGAAATAGCAAGATGCCAAGCGTTCCAGATTTGTGGTGCAAGCAGTTGAACTACATTCACTCATGGTCTCTCACGCTCCCTCCTCTATCTCTAGGGACATACTCTGTCAATGAAGAGTGAAGTGGTTCCCTTTGACATCTAGAGTCCAGCGGAGGTCCAGGTATAGGAGCATCTGCTCGAGCTTCCAAATCGCTGCATATTTGTCGAGACCCTTCAGCGATGAACGAGATGCCGGGTGAATGTCGGGCCGTGGTTCGGTTCCATTTCCTTTGGCGACTTGCCGTAAACAAACCCATCCAACATCCGTTCCTCCAGGCCACCCTGGGTGCCGTTCCTCCCTAGGAAGAGCTCCTCAATTTCACCTATCAACCTATGTGATATATTGATATGGTCTGTATCATGTCTCGGCGATGATTTTCCGGGAGTTTGACAGACAGCCCAAGCCCGTTTGAAGCATGGCCACCAACTGCGAAGATCCCGAGAGTGCCAACAGCGATCTGAATCCTAGAGCGAGCGTAGGTCTACGCCAGCTCCTGCGGAAGTCCCTGGCTAATGTCCTGCATGTTAGCTTCGTCAATCATCCTATATCGATCCCTCTTCTGGCAAGCGGTTAAGCAAAACTTTTACCCTCCACAACTTCGACCGCGTCAATGTCTCTCACCACACCGCGGACGACACCACTCCTTTACTGGGGCAAATCGAAGAAGTAAGCGCACGTGACTCTGGACCGAGTCATGGCGCCTGGGTGTCAAAGAGCTTGGAATGTGTGAGTCGAGCCAAACAGTTCATGCTCTCGGACACCGGAAAGGGAATCTTCAAGTGTGCACTGGCCTACTTTGTGGGCAGTCTGGCCACCTTTGTTCCCTGGTTGAGCGAACTGTTTGGCAGGCAGAACTCGAAGCACATGGTCGCCACGATCACCGTGTATTTTCACCCGGCGAGGTCTCTTGGGAGTATGCTGGATGCCCTTCTGCTCGCTACGTCCGCCTTCCTCTATGTGGCCGTCGTGTCCCTCCTCAGCATGACCATCGCCGCCTTTTTTGCAGACACCGTCCACCTTATTGAGGTTGGGCATGCCATTGTTCTGGTTGTCTTTGTAGGGGGTGGTCTCGGACTCGTTGGTTGGATCAAGCTGAGGAGGAACGATCCCTTAGTGAACATAGCATGCTCTCTGGCATCTCTGAGCCTGGTCACCATCCTCACGAAAGAAGGAGCCATTCAGGCCGGCGACTACTCCACGAAGTCTATCTCACAGATCCTCAAAATGATCGTCGCTGGTGTAATAGCTACGATGCTTGTTTCTTTCTTGATCTTCCCCATCTCCGCCAGACACAAGTTGAGGAAAAATCTCCTTCAGGTAACTGACGCACTTGCTGACATGCTCGCCTTGATCACGAGCAGCTTCTTGTCCGGTGAGGAGGCAGAGCTGGAAGATAGCGTCTTCCAGGGCATTGGTGAGCAGCACAAAAAGCTTTCCTCCACCATCCCGCAGAATCTGAAAGAAGCAAGATATGAACATTACTTGCTGGGCACTGAGAGACAAGCCCTGATCGAGGCTAGGCTAGCGCAATGTATCCAGCGAATATCACAGAGCATTGGCGGCCTGCGGAGTGCTGCAGCCATGCAGTTTGTCGTCATCAAGCAACCAGCCTTTGGTTCTGTGCAATTTGCGGCAGAGCAAACTGCTACACCGCGCTGGATGGATTCTATGGAGAGTTCTAAAGTCAGCACGGGCGAGCGAGATTTGTTGAGCTTCTTCACACCACCCTCGCCTGTGCAGGGATCGGTCAGACCGCTGTCCGGGTCGTTATCGGGCCCAACACATCCGTCGTTTCGGTCGCCCGCACAAATATTTGAGCTTTTCATTCAGAATCTTGGCCCTTCCATGAGATCTCTGGCTTTCACCTTGAAGGAAATACTTGATGACTTCCCATTCGATGCCTCAAATCGTTATGCCGTCGCCACCAATCCCAAATTCAAAGCGAGCCTTGATCGGGCGTTAGAGTTGTACAAACAGTCTCGACAAGAGTCAATTCTCGTTGTATATGGTCAGAAAGATATGGACCGATCTCGACCGATCCCTGTTCAAGCAGATTGGGAGGATGCCGCTGCTTGTTGTGGCCACTTTTCATTCTCCTTGGTGGAAGTGGCTGAATCCGTGAAAGAGTACTTGATCATCCTGGACGAGCTCCAACTTGAGGTTGACGAGCACCCTGCCGGGAGGACGTGGAATTGGCTGAAGTTTTGGCGATCACCATACAGCCAAACAGAATTGGCTGGGCTTGATCCCGATTTTGCCAAATTGGCCAAAAGGTCTGAAGAGCTCGATGTCAAGTTTAGCGACAAGCAACTCAAGCTATCTCCACAGCAGGATGTGCCTCAATGGCCCGATCAACCTCGCTTCAAACAACTATTTTTCCGCTACCTCTACGCTGTAGCGTCTTTCCTCCGACGCGACGATGTCAGATTTGCAATCAAAGTCGGACTAGGCGCCATGTTGTACGCACTTCCCAGTTTTATCCCCTCGACACGTCCATTATACCAGCACTGGCGAGGGGAATGGGGCTTAGTGTCTTACATGCTTGTGTGCAGCATGACAATTGGCGCGTCAAACACGACAGGCTACTCGAGGGTACTTGGAACCTGTCTTGGAGCTGCTCTCGCGGTGGCCGCGTGGGAAATATCACATGACAACCCCTTCGTCCTGTGCCTGTTTGGGGTTTGCATGGCGTATTGGACTGCATACATGATCATTGGGAAAGGCAAAGGCCCGATGGGACGATTCATCATGTTGACATACAACCTCAGTGCCCTGTACGCGTACAGTCTTGCTGGTCGTGACGACGAAGATGATGGAGATGAAGAGGACGCTGCGAAGAATCCCTTGATTCTTGCAATAGCCGGACATCGTGTCGTCGCAGTAATCTCCGGCTGTATATGGGGATTGATCATTACACGCGCCGTCTGGCCCATATCGGCTAGGCAAAAACTGAAAGACGGCCTTGCACTTCTGTGGCTTCGTATGGGCTTGATCTGGAAGAGGGACCCGCTGGCCACACTGACCGAGGGTGTCCCTCCAGACCGATATATGAACCTGCGCGAGGAATTCTATCTGCAAAGATTCCTGGCTAAGCTCCAGGGTCTGGCGGAGGCTAGCAAAAGCGAGTTCGAGCTCCGCCGGCCATTCCCACATGCGATTTATGGTCGGATTCTTAAAAGCACCGAGCAGATGCTTGAGTCGTTTCATGCAATGAACGAGGTGATTCTCAAGGATCTGAACACATCCCCTGGCGAGGAGGCACTTTTGAAGGCCACGGCCAACGAACGAGCACAGCTGTGCCGGCGAATCAGTCACTTGTTCAGCGTTCTTGCAAGTTCCATGAAGTTGGAATACTCAATCACGAGTGACGCGTTGCCCAGCATTGACCAGACGCGGGATAGGCTCCTGGCAAAGATTTTCGAGTATCGGCAGAATGACGCGCAAGAACAGAAGACTAAAGATGAAGACTACAGTCTCTTGTACACGTATGCCCTAGTCACAGGCCAGCTAAGCCTCGGGATACAGGATGTGCTGAAAGAGGTAGAAAATCTGTTTGGTGTCCTCGACGAAGAGGCGTTGCGGTTGCAATAGCCACGAGGACATGGATTGAAGTCGACGACAATCCATCACCACCTAATCATATTCAGCACAGTGTGCGTTGGGCTGATGCTGTTTTCTTTTGTAGACTCCCAAGTGCTGTTTCTGACAGCTAAGCCATGGCCAATGGCCGGTTCTGTAGACTGCGCCACACGCGTCTTGATTGTGGAATGTCCATGTAAGCCGCAGGGAGAGTGCTCGATGAAGTACCTACCTAGGGTAGGCACTACGTACGGCGGGTCGATACCTCGAAGTAGTTGAACCACTAGTGTACAAGTACTGAGCAATTCTCGGTGCGGCGGAGAGCCGCCTTGCCTGGGTTCCTGAGGCGCGAGCTTCGGGGGAAGAACAGCCTGGCGGCCTCTGGGTCGCCTAAAAGCCCACTAGCCGCGTCGTGTGCTTGCCCACCACGAAGCGTGGCTGTGTTTCTGATATTCGAATAAAAGGGCGCGGTCGGACACTCCTGCCTGCGCCTGTCGACGAAACCGGCGTCTTCACATCTGTAGAGACGGATCGAAGTTTTGCAATACTTCACAAACGCTCGACTAAGGAACAGTGTGTCTGTTTGGCCACAGGACGCTCCGTCTCTGGTCCCCAAGGAAATCACGACTACCTGAAGCGCGATGCTAGATGAGAATCTGCCGAGTACGTGTGACTGCCTATCTTCCTTCCACCATCCCCATTGCTAAGAATTGCAGCCTTTGTCCTTAAACCATCCAAAGACAAACCCAAGCAATTGTCCACCTTTCTCTTTTCCCAGCATGGAGCCGAATATGAGCCCTCTTACACGGTACGACATTTAGACCCAGACCAACATGCTTCGAGAAACCGATATGCGGCAGCACTATACGATGCCTTCAGCCCTGAAGTTCTCTATGCCGAAGTCCTACTCATTCCTGAATGGACCCAACCTCCTCCTCTCTCCGAGCAAGCCAGATTGAATGGTGCGATCCCACCCCCTCCCGAACCCATCCTCCCGTCCGAGTTCGTCATACAGCTGTACAATCCAGATCAACAGATTGTGGTGAGACACAAGACGGCAAGTTTCAACAGATCTGCATCATGGGAATTCGAGATGCCACAACAGACCTTCCGGGCTCCATCCGGGTCTGCGCTTGATCGGACACAGTATGATCCAGCTGCTTCCGAAATCACGCCCAAAATTGTCTTCAAGTGGAAGAAGGACAGCAAATTCTCAAAAGATCTGGCATGCTTCATGTCTGGCAAGAGTACGGATATAGAAGGTAAAGGAAAACACAGAGACCCAGACATCACGGTGTCAATATTCAAGGCTCTGAAAGAGCTGACCTTGTACGAGCCAAATCTGCAGAGGGTGGACATTGAGGATCTGAAAGGGTTCGAGGTAGTCCTCCTGCTTGGGGCTGTGGTGATCCGTGACGTATATTTTGGTTCTTTGAAGGAAGCCTTTAACCTTTCTGTCAGCAAGAAATCCAACCCGGCTAGCCCAACTGCTGGAAGTGCAATCCTACAATCCGACGCCAGACCTCAATCAGTTTCCCCTACCCACGACCCGCGAATACCATCCACAGACCCGCGGACTCAGTGGGAGATCGAAGCAGAGTCTGCTCGACTGCGGAGGCAGGCGCTAGAGGAAGAAAGGCAAAGGCGGCGCCGTGAAGAGGAGGAGGAACGATTGACCCGGCAGCTGTTGGAAAGGGAGGAGAAAGAACACCGGAGGAAAAAGCATGCGGAAATTCAACAGGAGACTCAGTGGCTCCAGCAAATGTATGGACGGGAAGATGCATCTGCCCGTCCAGATCTTCCTCCTCGAGATCAGCGGCACCACTCCGAAGCAGGACAATCAGCTTATCTTCAGACGCAACAAGGACAATATCCCGTGGCACCATATGTCAACGGCTGGGGGGGATATCCCCCAGGTCCGTACATGTCGGGAGCTGCTTCACAGTCAAGTTTTCTCACGCCCGTGCCTGCACAGCAACCACAAATCAAACCAAAATCGAGCATTTTCAATTTTCGGCGTCGAAGCGACCAGGATGCAAACAAGTTGCAAAGGAAGCGAAGTGCCGTGTTTTGATAGTAGATGGAGCTTCCTCTTTCGGCTACCACGGACCCTGTGCACGGAATCTGATCGGTGATTTCCCCGATCGAACCTCATGTCATGACTTCAGAGAAATTTCGAAACGTGTTGCCATCTCTGTCTGTCTTCAAAGCAGATTTTCGATTCCCTGCTATATCATTTCTAGCCTCAATTTTGAAAATGGCTACATCCTTGGGCAAAAGAATTGTCTTCACGGGGGGTTCTGGGAAGGCCGGACGACACTGCATTCCGTATTTGTTGAATAAAGGACACCAGGTGCTAAATCTGGATCTGGTGGACTTCCCGAAAGACCACATCCCTCCGGGAAAGAGTGTGTACACGATGAAGACAGATCTGACTGATGGCGCTCAAGTATTCAATGCATTGTCGTCGTTGTTTTCGATGAGCGAGTTCGCTCTTCCGAAGCATCCTGGGCCTCCTGACGCTGTCATCCACTTTGCAGCGTATGCCCGAAACATGATCGTGCCAGACAGCGAGACTTTTCGGGGCAACGTCATGAGCACATACAATGTGATCGAGGCTGCTTGCAAGTTGGGTGTCAAGAAGATTGTCATTGCCAGCAGCGAGACGACCTACGGTGTTTGCTTCACGCAGGGAGACGATGACTACCATTCTTTTCCTCTGGATGAGGAAACTTACGATCGCAACCCGGAGGATACCTACGCCTGCAGCAAACTGACTGGGGAGCGAATTGCACGAACTTTTGCCCGACGATTCAATATCGATATCTACGCTTTGGTGATCGGCAATGTGATTGAACCACATGAATACGAGCTCAATTTCCCCCGACACGTAGGCAAACCAGAAACCAGGAAAAGAAATGCCTGGAGCTATATTGATGCTCGGGATCTTGGTCAGATTTGTGACCTGTGCGTCGCAAAGGACGGGCTCGGCTTCCAGGTGTTCAACGCAACCAACGACACTATCACGACGACAGTACCGACAGAGGAGTTCTTGAAGATGCACTGTCCCAACACGCCAATCACGCGGAAGATGGGTGAGTGGGAGGCGCCACTCTCTAACAAGAAAATCCGAGAAGTTCTGGGATTTAAGGATGTCCACGATTGGAGGAAGTATTACACTCACAAGGAGTAAAGCAATCCATGTCTTTTAGTTGACAGAATGACTAAAGTGCGCTAAAGCCTTCGGTTTCCACTGCTCCAATCAGTATGAGTGCTTCCGGCATCCCTTGTCCCCTGTCCAGCTGAACCAAAGGAAGGGAGCGTATGGGTTGTCGGGTGGTTTGGAACCACGAACGGTTGGTTGTGTTCAATCGACGACTGGTAATTTATCAGTGCTCAGTAACTCCACGTATACACAGATTATCCAAAGTGAAATGTGTGAACCGAGTAGATTTGCCCTGATTTGAGGCTGTTGTGGGCTTCCCGAGTGAGGGTTGTGGCAGCTCCCTACCGCTCGCTAGGCACGCACCTAGGCGAGCCCTAAATGACCATGGTGGCAAGTTCCCAGGCTTCGGAGTTCGGGTTGTACTGCATACCTAGGCCACCCCAGGCTGCATAGGTACAGGTAGCCTGGTCGCCATGCCCAGCCACTCAAATCTCGTAGCAGGTCGCACTTGCAAGACGCGAAAGACAATTCCATCATCGCTACTGCCAGCGCAGCAGGCCGTACTCGGTACTGTTTTTGATTCATTTGCGCAGGACAACCATCTTTCCGACCATCATCATTCCGTGAACTGCGACCATCGACATCAAACGCGTCGTAGGTATGATACAAGTGGTACTGACAGCGCTCATCTCTTCCGTTCGATCGAGCCAAGTCCGCATGTCGAGAACGCCCTGACGCTTCTGCATTTCCATCTGATGTGCCATGCGAAAATCCAGCTCAGGCCGGCATCGAGCCGGCTCAGAAGCATCTGCCAGGCCCGAGCGACCGAGGAATGACGACCAAGACTCTCCGAAGGGGCGTTCCGCTGCAGATGCGATGACCACTCCATCTTCGCGCCGCAAATCCAGCCGTCGCGACAACTACGAAGAGACTGATATCACTTATGCGACAACGATCACCGAAGAACCCTCACAAATATCTGATCGATACCGAAATGATTTACGAAAAGATTCCGAACCCAGTGACACGCGGAAACGGTCAAGTAGGACCGATAAAAGGACGAAATATGAGAAGAGTCGGGGGAACGAGGAAGACAACGATTCACGGAGGCCGAGGAAGGAAGATAGCCCTCGTGACTCTCGCAAGTCCAGCAAGTCAAGTGGAAAGGAGAGCGCCCGCGTCTACCAGAACAATAGCGCTTCTCTACCTGAAAATCAGTTCCCTGGAGAGGTCCCGTCTACTTATTCTCAGCCATACCGGCCACCTGGTCTAGCCGCAGAGTACTATGGCGACAACGGAGAATCAGTGGCCTTCCAGCCCGGCGTACGCCCCAATGCCCCAAATATTGTCACCAGCGCAGAGCAGGCCCATCTTCTGGAGCCGACCATCGAAGCCAAACCTCCTCCTGAGCCAAGCAGTATGGGTCAAGTCGGCGCTGCTGCTAGCTATTTCGATAATGCCAGTTATGATGGTGATGTGGGATCGCAGACGACCCCTTCAAAGCCTCCTCAGAAGCTGAACTTGGGATCCAATAAGCCTTCCAAGCATAGCTACTACGGGGTGAGCCCCAGAACCAGCCCCGTCCCTCAAGGGAATCATGCACCATTCGGACACGCTCCTGGCACGATTGGCTCCTTCCCAGCCTCGGGGACTGCTGCCATGGGCCTGGCCGCCGAGTATTACGCCGGTGGAGGTGCAGGTGGAGCTGGAGGTGGAGGTTCATCGTCCAGTGCATATCAAACGCCCAACAGACCTTCATTGGGTGCGCAAATGGCGTCAACCCCATATTCTGCCCCTGCTGGAATTGGTGGCTCACACCAGTATTCAAACGCAGCTTTGTATGGCGGCGCCGCGGCGCTTGCTGGAGCAGCAGCTGGTGCTTACGTCTCTGGCCACCATCACCATCCACCCTCATCCGGCCAGCATCAAGACTCAACAAACGCTGCCGGATTGGCCCACGGCTACCCTGCATCACAGGGAACCCAAATGCATCATGCTCACCGACATAAACATCAGGGGCTTTTTGGAAGGTTCATCGATTGGTGGCGAGACCCCGAAGCAGTAGCGCGATTCGAGGAATACACCGAGACAATTGGGGTTTGTAAATATTGCTTCGATCCCATGAGCTCACCCGCCGATGCCCCCCGCAGACATGACTATCGCCGGAGGAGGCCGTCCCCTGGGAGCCGGCATGGGAGTACGACACGGGTAGACAAGATGTATAGATACAGCTCGGATGAAAATCTTCGGAAACACTCCTCGGTCAAGAAGAAGATGGTAGTAGGGGGCTTAGCCGGGTATGGGGCGGCGAAACTCGGGGAAGCAATGGTCAAACAGAAACACGACTTCGATGACACGTATCCTGTGAGAGCCGGGCGCCCTGCGGACCAGAGCCGTGTCAGTTTTCAAGAAGAGCACCAGCTTCGACGATACGATGACGAGAAATTTGAAAGACCGCATAGCCGTCAAGGGGCGGGGAGAAGGAAAACATCTTTGGCCCAAAGAGGACACCGAGCCCGTCGATCGAGTTCATCGTCCTCGAGCTCACGTTCTCACGCGATGTCTCGTGGCGCAGCATTGAGCGCTGGAGTAGGCGCAGCTGGGGTTGCCCTTGGATCTGCAGCTCTCGGTGCAGAACACCGGCGTCGAAGTAAAAGCAGGAGTCGATCACCAAGTTCGAGGAGGAAATACTTTTCCAAACGAGTATCTCCAATGCATTCATATGTCGACCTCTCGACGACCAACCAAGGGACAGGTGGACTGATGAGCTTCTTCACCAGCCCATCGGCTAACTCAAGGAAGGGCAAGAAGCCGAAAGGCCTCTTCAATTTCTCAAATGCCTCGAGTTCCTCATCCGACGCAGATCTACGATTTGGCGAGGGGACCGTTCGCAGAACGATATCCCAGAAGCGACTCCGAGAAAGAGAGAGGCAGGGCAAGCAGCATCGGAACAACCCCGTGGCTGCGATGGAAGACCTGGTTATCACGGGTACTGCCCTTGCTGGCGAAGCTAATCGACGAGAGCAAAAAGGTAGGCGAAAACAGGAAGCTGATAAGTATACAGGTCCAGCCGGCAGGCATGCAGACGGACGTCGAATCTCCATGGCCGATCACGAAACTTCAGGCGGACAGGACGATGAATGGTATGACACAGATGGCGGAGGCGACTCCGAAAGCAGTGTGGATACAGCAATGGCATACGGTGGAGGGTTCTCTGCTTCCCAGAGCCGAGAGCATCTCACTCAAGGCGGCCAACCATCAGTATCGGGCTACAACTTCAGGGAAGATGATCAGAGACAATACCAGAATAGTTTGGGACGAGCAAACCTCGGGCATGCGCCATCCTTTCCCATCTCCTCAGTCGAAACGGCGGCCCTGGCGAGTGCGGGAGGCGCCCTGGGTGGCTGGATGGCTTCGAATGCACTCTCGCAGGAATCTAATCCGCCACCAACTTACAGTCCGCTAGATCCGATGCGTAAATTAGAACCTCGGCCGATATCAGATCCACCGTCCAAGGCTACCTCTCCGCAGACTACCAGAGTATCGTCAACGTCCGTGCCCCTATACCAGCCTCAACCAATGGTCCCTGTCGCACCTTTCATCGACAACAATATCTCAGAAGGCACCCAGTCCGAGAGACAGACACGATGGAAAGGCCAGAGAGCGTCGAGCCCTGTCGCAGGAGATTCAATTCCAGCCAAGTTGCCTTCCCAAGGGACCAAAAGCAGCGTTAATTTCAACCTGACCGACGAGCAGCGCGAGAAGGAAGAACGCGCCAATGGTAGGGACAGAAGGGGAAGAGGTAGTATCGGCGACAACGATCCAAGAAGGCTAGCCGATGCTACTGTTTCCCTGGAGTCCACCCAAAAGCCACCTGAGCCCCTGCGCGACCAGACTGCACCAAGGCCAAAACGCTCGTCTGACGCAGATGGAAGCTCTTTCGACGCTGACAAACGAGTGGCTGAAATTGACCGTGAATTGGAGAGGCTCTATCAGGAACACCAAAAGGCTGAAGAACGAAAGCGGAAAGAGTCGAGTCAAAAGAGAGCCGTCGAAGGTGCTGTTGCCGGCGCGGCTGCAGCTGTGGCCGTGGACTCTATCGCCAGTAAAGATAACAAGAGTAGGTCACGCGAAGAGGCAACTCCCACCCGAAAGTCCAGCTTAAAGAAATCGAGAGAGAAGGATCCCTCTTCGTCACCCGAGACGCAGCAGGAAAGAATTGCCAGAATGGCAGCTCAACGAGTCCGTTCAACGCCATCACCGGTCCAACATAACGATTATAGTGCATTCTTCGTTCCCACAGAAATCAGAGAACATCTCCAAGAACACAACGACAAGGCTGAGCATCGAGACGACTTTGGAGCAACTTTAGTAGAGATCATTCCCGGAGCGCCCAAGCCTAGGAGCTCACATCCCTTCGACCCCTTCACCTATCGACAATTTGGCCTCGAATTGGATGACGATCCTTTGTTACACCCTTGGCCTGTTCCAATTCTTGGATTGATTGAGCCCACACCGCCTGGTAGCCAGGTCCACAGTGTTGCAGGGGACGAAACGCCCATCATTGAGCCCAAATCGAAAGAGCCATCCGAGGATATCGGCGAACCACTTGAGCGGAGGGAATCCAAAGTTACGTGGGGCGATCACGACACTTATGTCTACGAGGTGGTGACACCGGAATATGAGCGCCCTGATTACGGACCTGATTCAGGCTTTCAAGGCCAGCAGAATGCAGATATTCCAACTCCGGATGAAGTTACTGAAGAGGCGATTTCAAACACCGAAGAAACCCAGCAGCGGCCTGGGGTAGGTCGGGCATGGACTCTAGATGAGAAGGAAGCAGAGAAACTTGAGAAGGAAGTGCCCGTCGTCGATGATAGACCCCAAATAAGCCGTGCCTGGACGATCAATGATACAGAAGCCGAGGAAATCGCCCAGGAGCTTCCGGAACGTCAGCCCGCGGAGGATCCTCTGGGGATCGTTCACCACGGTGTTGAAGAAGAATCTAACCCTCAGGAAGCCAAGTCGGCTTCTCTCAATGGTGGGCCTGAAGGGCGGCGAGGAGGCTCATTACCAGCAGAGACGGCTGAAAGTAACCCACAGAAAGCATTTTATCAAAGCCCTTTTGCTGAAACAGTGAGCGATCTGGGTCTCATAGGGAGTTATCCCACCACAGTCCCACCCGAGGCTAAGTCGAGGACTGTTCTCGCCTTGGAAGATGGTGGCGAGCGAAGCGGAAACGACCTACGTGAGAAGGATAACACATCTAGCACTGTTAGACCGAGCAAGAGTGACCGACGCCGTCGAGAGCGTTCCCGCTCTTCTGTGGATGCGTCTCTACCGTCTCCAGCACAACAAGTCCCTTCTGAGCTCGTGGAAGACACAACTCCGAGACAACTATTACGTACCACTGACGGTGACCGTAATCTCGAGAAAACGAGCGGTGCAACCGATTTTCCTGCCTTGGGCCTAGGATTAGGCACATCTGTCTTTTTCACAGCAGACCAGGTGGTGAAGGACAACGCTCGAAATGACGACACTGGATTAGCGAGCGGAGGCCAATACGAGTCCTCGAGATCCGAGGTGTTGCCTACGAACAGTGACCCAAAGTCGCAGGGTCGGCGCTCAGGTGTAAACGGAGAATACCACTCAGATCCTGAGGAATGGGAACGTTTACGGGAGAAGCCGAAGAGGTCGAAGACTGGCTCCAAAAGCGATGTTGGTGAGAAGACACCAAGAAATTCTAAGAACAGACGAACGGCTGAGAGCACAGACTTCGAACCGCTTCGGAGATCCCGCACCGATGACGATCTCTACGGAAATGAAAGGTCTCGACGAAGCTCAAGGCACAGCAATGGAGATCTTGGTGAAGAGTCAATCAAGGGTGGCAGCAACAAGGGTGAGGAGAGAACATCACGGGAAAGGCACCGTAAACCTTCAGACGGATATTATGAGGGTGACAACCGGTCTGTCGCGAGTAGCGCGCCGGACTCAAGAACGAAGAAGGAATCTGGTGGCTTTTTCAGCAACCTTTTCTCCAGCAACAAGAGCGATGTCAGTACATCTAGCAAGAAGAGCTCAAAATCGTCTAAGTCAGACAGTCGAGCAAATCGAGAGCGGTATGACGAAAAGGAGTCTCGAAGGAAGCGCAGGTCTAAGGACAAAGCCGAGTTTGATGACACCGCGTCTGCAGTCTCAGAACCATCCAGAAGGGATCGACGCAGCCCAGATCGTCAAACCGTGCATATTGACCCGAAAGAGGCTTCCAATGATCAAACTGTCGACGACGGATTCGTTTCTGCTGAGGAAATCGCTGGAACGCCGATTAAGGACAACGCAGACCAGCAGTCTTTTTTAGGGAGTCGCCCCGAAATGCCACAGCCAATGGACACGGATATGCCAATGGGTACTGATGGTGTCTCGGGGCCAAGGTCCGAGAGAGAGACATCTTCACCGCCCGGTATTACTAATAGTATCCAGACCGAAGCAGCCATCATTCCCACAGATGGCAAGCATATCGCGGCACCACTTGCGGCTTTGATGGCAGGAGATCATTCCGAGACTCTGCCCGACGGACCTGCGCCTGGGGTTGTCGAGGAGGTGCAGAGTCCTGAGGAAGGTTCTCCAGCCCCAATCTCCCAGTCCGCTGCGTCTCGACGTCTGTCTGCTATTCGGACAGGTGATATCCCTTCTGGTCCAATGGCGGCTAGTTCTCCAACCGCTGTACCCCTGCATTTTCGACGGCCTCCTCTATCGCCAACCAATCCACGCTTCTCCATGAGCTCGCCAGTCATGTCCCCAAGTTCGCCGCTGACTACTCCTCGAACTCGTCAAGGAAGGCCCAAGTCGACGGAATTCCGTTCCAGCAAAGAGTTTCGGCCGCTGTATCTTGTGGAGCGACAAAACTATGCGAAAACAGTGACAACCGAACTTGCTGAGGAATACCCATCGTTGCCATCCAGCAAAACCAGCTCGGCACATCCGTCTATGGAAGATCTTCGAGCTGAAGCTCATCTTCAAGACCAGGCTGAGTCTTTCACTCCGTCACGCATCAGTGCCGAAATTTTCCGTGAGCGTGGCAGACGACACAGCTCCTCATATTGGAATGACGTCGAGGAAAGACGAGAATCCCCAGACTATCTGGATTCTCGATCAGCGACGCCAGTACCCGGCGAAGCACAAAGGGCTCGTGACCAGGAGAAGAAGTCCAAACCTAAATACGAATTCCATTCACCAAGCGAGTTGCTGCAGGATCCACACCTTTTCCATGGCGAGGCCCAAGTAGACGAGCAATTTGGGCCTCATAGTCCTCTTCCCAGCGTCGCAAGTACGGATGCTGACCAGGACTATATGAGTGCACGAAGCAGAAGTCTATCTCCGACAGGGACGCGAAGTCGTAGTAGGAGTAGAAGGAGTACTTCGACCCCGAGAACAACATCAGCTGCTTGGCAAGACGGAATCCCTAGCGCTGCCGCTGGTGCTGTCGTCGGCTCTGCCTTGGCAGTTGCTGCCCACCGTGCGCTTAAAGACTCACAGGAAAATATGCCGGAGGGAGAAGCGGAGACGCCCATGAAGGCTCGACCTTATGCAGAGGAGCTAAATGATGTTGCGCCAGCAGCTGAACCAAAAGCAGTGAATGTGGCTAGACGTCGGGATGAGACGGCCTCGCAACCACCAACTGGGCATGAATCAGTTCAAGCAACTATTGATATGCATCAGAACACAAACTCGCATATCCCCACCAAAGCAACACTTGGTAGTGACGCTTGGCGAGACGTCTTCGCAGAAATTCACAGGCGCAGGCTTGACCCTGATATTCTGGTGGATGCCAGTACCGCAGCTAACACCGAGGAGCTGAGGACCGAGAGCTTGCAGCAATCAGCCGTTAACGAACTCGTATCTCCATCGAACATTGAAAGCATGGTTCCGGTGCAGTCAGTTGATGGTCTCCTATCAAATCCCAGTGAAGTTGTGGGGAGAAGCATAGTCGGGCCTGAAAAGGTAGAAACGCTTGAAGAGGAATCTGGACTGGCCAACAAGGCGACTTTGCCTGCGCTATCTTCAGCAGCTGAGCCTTCTGATCCAGTTCCAGGTCTCGAGGAGCAAGCCGAACCCGTTCAAGACTCTCAGCAGGGTCTCGAGCTGCAGATGGAAAGCGTCAAGGAGGCAACGGGACCTAGCGACGAATTGAAGAGGTCACAGCATACGGAAGACAAGGATAAGGAGGATGCCCGATTGACCTCCGATGAAGCCTCCCCACCGATGTTGCAATCTAACAAAGAGCACACCGGTGTTCTACCTCAGCATACAGAGCCGGAAGATGGGTTTGCGTCGGGCATTCAGGGTGTCGAAGATGTTGCCTCTGGGAATGATGAGCCCTTCGAAGACGCAACAGACATGCAGCCGACAGAAGCTACTCCAGCCCTAGAGTTTGAGACACCTTCGCAGCCAGAACCCGCACATTCTGTCGACGTCGACGAGCAAATCGTAGCGGCTGGCGATGCAGCGCCAGAGCCATCTCTTGCAGAGGATGAATTATCAATTACAGCGCAACTAAGCCAGGATCCTCTAGAAGAGGCATTCAAACAAGCCATGGAAGCTCGAGGATTGACTGCAGGTGCGACCGTCGAGGCAGCCTATCAAGCATTTCAACCGGAGATTCCCGACGTTGGAGGGACCCAATTGTCCACCATCCGAGAGGAAGGCGAGGCCTCCAGCCCTTCTGGCGAGCAAATCTCGGGATCAATTGACAGGGAAGGGGTCATCGGTCGTTCCAAGAAAGAGAAACGAAAACAGAAGAGGGCAAAGAAGGCGTCAACATTGGATGATCCAGTGGAACCGGACTCTACACCTGTGGAAACCGATAGCAGCTTACAGCCTGCAATGGAGGAACGACAAGACGTCGAGCCGGTCGAGCCGGTAGGGCCGATTTTGTCTGAGGAGGTCACAAAAGAGCCAACACCAATTGGGGAGGCTCCAAATCCATTTGGTAATGATTTCGAAATCAATCGCGACGAGCCGGATATGCCATCGATGTCCCAAGACGATCGTAGTGTTCTAACCTCCAAGAAATTCAGGAAGGGCAAGGAGGAAAAAAAGAAGCAGTCTCAGCTCTTCAACTGGAATGAGACTGAAATGAGTGTTGATCAGACCGAACCTGGTGAGGCTGCCCAGGCTGCCGAGCTAGAACTTCAGCAACCGCTCACCGCAACAGGCTTCTCGAATGAGCGGGAGCTGCCGGCCCTAGAAGGGCATGCCGCACCAGAGATATCTGTTGGCTCTGCGGACACAGCCCAACAGGAGTCTGATTATGCCACAGAGATAAGCTCAAAGTCGGGCAAGAAGAAAAAGTCTAAGAAGAAAAAGGGTCTTCCCATAACGATCGAAGATATCACCGGACAAGTATTCGAAGAGTCATCCGCTGTCGAAGTGCCTCGGGCGGCACCCGAGTCATTTGCACCACAAGCGGATGATGTGACCTCTGCGGTAGCGTCGATTGATTCTTCTGGCCCCATTTCTGGCCCAGAAGTCGCCAAAGACCAAGCACCGCGAATTTCCGATGCCAAGGATACGCAACTCGATGCCTCTATGCAGAAAGAAGAGTCTGGAAAGGGCCAGACGTTGGATGCCCACACTGCCGTAGACTCGGTTGAAACTGAAGTTCCACTCGCAAAGCAACAGCTTCCTGAAGACAGTGGCCAAACGCCCGTGGAGGCATTAGAGGCTGCAGGGACTCTAGTGCCAAAGGATGCCACCGCGCCGGTAAATGCTGTCGGTCCTGAGGCTGAGACGAAACAAGAGATGAGAGCGCTAGACTCATCCGTCGTGTCAAGATCGGAGGCGAGCGTAGCACAAGATGAAGGAGTTGCAAAACACCTGGAGCTTGAGTTCGAAGCCACCTCTGCTGTCGGTGATGGCGAGCGAGTCCAAGACAAACAGGATATTTCTGCGCCAACACCACCAGCAGTTGCTGAAGATGACCGTATGGAAGAACGTCCCGCAACCTCAACCCACGACGAAAGCCTGGCAAATGCCCAACCACCTACCGATGAGACTCCTCCTGGAGATCCAATAACACCCCAGGACGACGACACCTGGGCTTTCGGTACGAAAAGATCGAAAAAAGAAAAGAAAAAGAAGCGAATGTCTACTTCAGATGAAATCCAAAAAGCGATGTCTGCTCGGGAGGCCCCTTCACCAGATGAAAGTGGGGCGAAGGAAGTGTTCTCCGAAGCTAACCGGGACACGAAGGACACAGAAGACGTGCCAACTGCTCCGGAACTCTCTGGAGCTCTAGCTCGAGAAGACCCAAGCCTCGTCGAAGAAGAGCCCCGCCAAAATGAGGATGTATTCCCCATTACGACAAAAAAGTTGAAGAAGGATAAGAAAAAGAAACGTGCCAGCGCTTTCGAAGGCAGCGAAATGCCTTCATCTGTGCAAGACGGAGAGATCGCAGATATTATCACAAACTCCAGTGTCCCAGAGGATGGTTCGATGGCAGAAGAACTAACAACACAACGGCTTGCCGAGGTTCAGCCCGAGGCTAAACCAGCTTTCAGTGGAGAAGGGTCTCAAGACGTTGGTGAAATATCCAGCTCCAAGAAGAAATCAAAGAAGTCCAAGGCCAAAAAGCAGCGTCAGCCCTTGCTTGATGATGTAGCTGGGTCAGCCGACGACGTTGGAGCCGAGAACGAGAAACAGTTCCAGTCAATCATGCCCACCACATCTGCGGCCCACATCGAAGGCGCAGATACAGTTACGCCGTGGGACGAAAGGACTGGAGAGGCTAAGGATCTGTGGCCTGCAGAAGGCAAAGTCAGTCCTAATGTTGAAGATCTGAACTTAGCCGCTGCCCAGCAGCAACCAATGACAGTCTTAACGTCAGAAGTTGCGGACAACACCGATGCTGCTCCGGAACCATCAGACTCCAGCATTGAACACCATGCCGGTTCACGAGCATCGCTTGATTTTCCCGAAGAAAGGCCTCCTGCCCCAGAGTCTGGCCTTGACAAGCTGTCCGACGAGGGAATACGGTCTGTGAAGATCATGGAGGCTGAAGCCAACATCCACGATTCTTTCGCATACGATGCTGCTGCTACTGAGACAGCAATTGCTGGAAACACCCGGACAACCATTCCTGCTGAGTCCCCAGCGATTGAAAATTCCCCTTCAGAGATAGCAGTCCTGGTACCTCCTGTCCAACCTACTGCTGAACTCGCTCCCGAGCCAACAACAGATCCCGCCAAGGGATCAGCTCTTGAACCTACCGCGGAACTTCCGCCTGAACCTACTACCGACCCAGCTACGGAACCTACTTCTGAGTCTGTTGTTGAATATCCTTCCGAGCCTGCTACTGAACCTGCCATCGAGCATACCGTCGAGCCTGCCATCGAGCCTACTGTCGAGCCTACTGTCGAGCCTACTACTGAACCGAGCGATGGGACTGCAATTGAAGCTCCCGTCAAGACTTCAACCGAACTTACAGGGGTGTCACTCAGTGAAGCTAACATTGAAACTCCAATCGAGGCGGTCCCTCATGCTACCGTTGAGCCAGCAGATGGAGCTGGGGTTAAGGCTAGTAACGAGGCGGCTGTTGAACCTGCGTCCAGTCGCGAACTCCCGCCGGGTACTGATGAATTTGAACCCGTGACAGAGGAAGATTTAAGCCTCTCATCGAAGCGATCCAAGAAGGAAAAGAAAAGCAAGAAAAGCAAACGCCAGTCAACTCTCATGGCTGAAGCAACGCAGTCTAGTCCTCTGCCTAGTGAGAACCAAACGGTGACAGATGAGCCAGAGCCAGAACTTGATGAATCCACGGGGGCCAATATCAACAAGTCTATTTCCCCTCCGGGAGATAGGCAAGGCGCTGCGGCTATGACTGGAGATATTGATGAGGAAAACATGGCATCAATGTACGTGGTGGCAAAGAAAGACAAGAAAAAGAAGAAGCGGCAGTCAAACCAAGTTCCTGAAGCGCCTCAATTAAAGACTCTAACAGAGTCTAGCGACAAATCGAATTTTGAATCGGAAACTACGCCTGAATCTAGGACAATTGAGACGAGGACAGACGAATCAGGTCCTGCTTCAGAACCAATGACGTTATCTGCTCCAGAGGCTGCTCGGCCCGAGGGTGATGCATTGACTGTGGAAGGAGATTTCGAAAATATCGGTCAAGAGGACTTGGAAGCTGATTGGCAAGAGGAGTTGACACCCATGTCTACGAAGTCAAAGAGGGACAAGAAAAAGAAGAAGCGGCAATCCAACATCGAATTTGCAACTCCTGAGGCGGCTTTTGAGAACTCGAGGGAAGAGGCCTCTCAGCCAACAACGGGCAATATGGCTGGACCTTTCACTAACGATGGAACACAAACGCTGGAAACAGTTGAAGCCCTCGCTACGGAGAACGACCTTCCCACTCCTGGAGATCAAGCTGAAGAATGGTGGGCTCCTGCAGATAAGAAAAGAAAGAACCGGAAAAAGGGCCAGAACTTCAAATTGAATGAGGCCAGTCTACCCCAGGATAGCGAACCGGTTCGCCCGCATGAAGGTCCATATATCGAAAGCAGGATCGACAACGGGATCAGAGAACAGGATGTAAATCTTCCAGAAAAGGAACCGATGTCTAAAGCTGTAACTCAGCAAGATTCAGCTCCAGCGGGAGCAGGCGAAATGGCTGCTGATAATCTATCGCCAGAAGAGTCCACTTCAATTCAACTAGAAGAGCTTGATCATCAACCAGAAGCAGCCGACAACGCAGAAGAGTCGGACAAAGTCCAAAAAGTCTCCAGGCAGGATAATACTGATCTCGAAAAGCCTGTGGAGGGGAAGCTCGTCGCGGTAGAACCCGTCCAAAACGCGGCCCAACTTCTAGATGAACGTGATGTGCGGGCGGAACCACTTAACAGAACTCCAGAAGAAGATCCGACTACATCGGGGATTGACGAGACAGCCTCAATGGATCCAGTTTTCGAGCAAGCTACTCTTTCCCGCAAGAAGCTGAAGAAGGGAAAGAAGAAAGCCAGTCAATCGGCCTTCCAGAGCAACGAAGAACAAGAACCAGTCGAGACAGCCATGGGAGAAGATGATTCTTCACTGGGCCCTCCGGAAGCCGTACAACCTGTTGCCGAGAAAGAGTGGCCGACTTTGAAAACGAAGAATGGTGAAAGGAACAACCAGCAGCTTGCCTTGGATGACAGCGGCGCTGAACTTGGCGCAAGTACACCAGAAGTTGAGTCTGTAAACGTGGAAGGCTTGGACAAAGCAACGACACAAGCCTTACCCGCAGTATCTGATGCGTTGGGAGCAATACCCGACCAGGGGCCTCGAATAGATGAATTCACCGTTAGCAAGAAAAATGGCAAAAAGAAGAAGAAGCGACAGCCGACCTTTGCAGACGTTGAGGAGCTGCCGGTATCAGTTGAAGCTTCAGCTAGTCCGACCCCAATTACCAACAGTGAACACTCAGAGGAGAAACCTTCGTTCTCGGCAATCGAAGGAGAGGTTGCCAGCGCGCCGCAAACAGAAGATTTGGGCGAAGACCATCGCTTCGATTCTGCCGCTCTCAATACCGAATCTAAAACCATTGGTGATGCTGAACGACAGGACGAGGTCTCGATGGATGCTTTGCCCATCCAAGAGCATGCAGTCATGGAGGGCCAAGATTCTGTGGGAACAACAGCTGAGGAAGTCCATAAGGTCGCACCCGCAGACATTCAAGCGGGTGGCATCGAAAAATTTCAGTCAAATAGGCACTCCGTTGCCGATGTGCTCACCACAACGCTCTCAGGGGAGAAAAGAGCTGATGTTGCCAGTGGTGGTCCCGACTCACTAGCAGCTTCTGGGGTTCGTGGAATTCCTGTCCTTGCTGAAGAAGTCGATGAAGCACCGATGACAGCGGACACCGATTGCGCACATGTTAAAGAATCGTCGACTCTCGTCGCTCCAGTGTCGATAGAAAGTAGCCAAGCGCACATCACAGAGGAGAATCTGCCTGAGATGCTAATAGCAACGCCTGCCACGCACTCACAATTCGACCAATTAGCTGGCCCAGATACAGCGAAGCCACTCCGGGTTGAGACACTGCAGTTCCACGAAGAACTTCCGCCCGAGTCCTCAACAGCACCTCCCGCCGGACGTGCGGAGGTCGAAGTTATACCCACAACAGACGTGCGGAGCGGAACGACGAAGGTGAACAAGGGCATCGATGACATACTAGAAGAAGACGACTCATTTACGCGACCGAAGAAGAAGAAGACCAAGAAACAGTGGCAATCCACCTATGAAGAGCCTGTTTCTGATCCCCAACAATTCGAAGATACGGAAGCTGAGGCCATAGCGAAGGGAGCCGAAGCTGGACCCGTCTTCGAACCTGCAGCGATCAATCCTCCAAAACAAGTTCCAACTGCGGTACAAACGAATGACACTGTCGCGAAGGAAGAAATTGCTTCTTCGTCGGCAAAGGCAAAGAAGGACAAGAAAAGGAAGTCGAAGATACTCCCAGTCGAGGACGAGGTAAATGCACCTCAGTCCACAATTCAAGATGATCTCGAACCAGTCGAAGTGGCGACACCAAGTGAGTTCCAGCCTGAAAAAGAAGCCGTTGCCAGATCAATCGACGCAACGATTCTGGAGCTTGACCACGAACATGATGTTGCCAAGGAAGCTACGGAGGCATTGACTGCAGAGCGTCTCACTACGGTCGAACCAACAGAGAACGTGTCCCATGGATCGCCAAGTAGAATCCCAGAAGTCATGCAGACTTCCCCATCAGCTGCAGATGATACGGGCGTACCCGAAGAAACTTCCTTCAGCTCTGAATTTAGACCTGAAATGCCGGAAGGAACAATCGAGAGCAAGCGTGAAGACGCTCCTACAGTGGAGGAGCCTGACGCTGTCTGGTCTGACCTTCCCAAAGCGAAAAAGTCCCAAAAGGAGAAGAGGAAGAGCAAAAGAAAATCAGCTTTCGAAGAAGAAGCGAAGACGGATGATCTTGATGGACCAAGAGCAGAGAATGAAATCGATACACGGCGAGATGACGTTCCTCCAAACTCTGTCAAATCATCACAAGCAGCTGAGGTGCAGCCCGAATCTGAATGGGGATTCTCCAGCAAAAAGACCAAGAAGAAGAGTAAGAACAGTAAAGCCTTCACAGCTACTGGTGACTTCGGAACATCAGGCACAGCAACGCCATACTCTAATGGCGAATTCGCATCCGCTGTACAAACACCAATTCAACAGACAGGATCACCAGAACCCATGGAGGACGTCAATGCAGAACAAACCTCGGTCCCCGCACCTGAAGCTGAGAGTGCCGATTACTTTGCTCCAGCGCCAAGCAAGAAGAAGTCAAAAAAGGACAAGCAGAGGAAATCATTTCTTGCTTGGACAGGAAATGAAGATCAGACGGCCGAGGATGCGTCCGGGACGTCGACACCGGCACCATTTACCGAACCAGAAATATCAAGGACCGCTGAAAGTCTCGAAATGGGTGCAGTCGCCGCCGAATTGGAGAAAGACAACGCCAAAAGGAAGCCCGAAGTTCCGGATTTGCCTCTGGAGTCACATGAGACGAAGACTGGGGACAACTTGCAATCAACTGTCTCGGTTGTTGACCAAGAAGCGCTGCATCCTGAGGACTACACCAACATTGCCGCAGACACTCACGGATCAACAGTTTCATCCGCTGAACGCGCACCTGGTCAGCGTGCTTTGGACAAATTGCATGATTCAATGTCTACACCGGATCAACCTGCATTTTCATCTATCAAAACAAGCGCTCAAGATGATACACTGCCACATGATATGGAGCCTGAAGTTGCGCAACCCATCATCAGGATCGGTCATAGATTGCTTGGAACGGCAACGGATACTGCCGGGATAGTATCAGATCCGTCTAAAGCCAAGATTGGTGCCGAGTCAGAAAACGATCAAGTGACTCCATCATTGAAAGAGCATGGCATGTTTCAGGCGCAAGACGAACACGCAGGGCTCATCGCAGCTGACAGCGGGGTTCCAGAGGCGACCGATCATCAGCAAGGTGTATTTGAGAACGACAATATCACGCCAGAGGGACCACCAACTGATATCAAAATCAATGAAGAGGATGCTATGGCGCCCGCTACATCCGCAATTCATAAGGATACAGAAGGCAAAAGAGGACTTGACGAAACTGATTTTAGTACCATCAAAGATACTTCGAAGCGCAAGAAGAGCAAAAAGGGTAAGAAGGGGAAGACAAAAAGCGGAATCTTCGATGGGGCCGAGGATATCGAGCCGCAGACGGAGCTCGACCGAACGGAAATTCGAGAGCCTGGAGTCGCTGAAGCTGTTCATTTTGAGGGCATGGAGATTTCAGGATCGCGAGAACAGCCCCCAGAGAATGCCGACAATTTGTCGGATGTGAGTGAGACCACGCGTGACAGGCGAAAGAGAAGAAGATCACCTCCGGCTTGGACAGGTGAAGAGCCTGAAGACCTCCCAAGAGATCACGCCCTTACTCCACCACCTGAACATGACGATATTATGGACACCGCCCTGGGTGTCGCAGCAGGACTTGGCTTTGGTGCTGGAGAAACCGAGTCAACCAGAGAATCGTCCCGAAAAGTGCCGTCGCCTGTTCGTCAACCGTCTGCCGGGTGGTCTTTTGCTAAGCTAGATCCTATTACAAAGCTTACCGATGCGGACACGAACCGAGACAGCGGTGTCCAGTTCGAGTCGCCGACCCTATCCTCTGGCGATTTTACATCTCAAAGGGACAGCGGCTATGTCCCAAGTCCCACAATTCAACACGGAGAATTCAGGTCTACTAGAGACAGCAACGCAGATATGAATCTACGTCCACCTCGACCTCAATCCCCCACCAGCTCGACAGAAGATGTATCCGAGACCGTGGCCAGCAGAAAGCATGTCGATCAGTCGGCTAGTCTCGAGACGCCGAGAAGAAAGCCTTCGCCGGTGGAGTCCACTTCCAAGGACAGATCCTCGGTCCTTTTCAATTCTTCTCCCGCCATACTATCCCCGCTAAACACGGATATCCGAAGCAGAAGTCCTCAAGCTATATCAAGTCCCCTTCGGAGGAGCCCCAGCATTCATGGTCACCATCACAGTCGGGAAGAGCTAAGACAACAAAAGGCCAAAATTCCTCCACATCACGAAGACAGTGACCAACTGGCTTCGAATCTCATTGATCGGTCAGCTGCAGCACCAGTGGATCGCTCGGCGTTTGACTCGCATTGGCACACCAACATCAATCGCCCGTATTCGCCAGGTAAGACGACACTGAAAGCCATCAATGAAGATGCGCATGAGCCTACTTCACAGGCGCATCCATTTTCTGATCCGCCCGCACCTCTTACGCCTCGACATTCAGCAGAGAACAACAGCCTTGCGGCAGCTGGCTTGGTGGCAGCCGCCGGAGCAGCGGCGTTTGCGGCGACCACAATTGCTTCACGTGACTCGCCGGCTCCCGGCGCTAAAGCACTTGGCAGAAGCAAGTCCCGAACCTCATCGTTGCGCAACCTGCGCAGCGCTTCAATCTCACCGTACGACCCGGCCAATTTCGCGTCGGAGTCATCGCAGGGACCGGCAAATGCCCAGATCGCCGGCAAGGCTGCGGCTCGCGACAGGGAAATGGCAGAAGTATACGTAAGTTTGGCACAATCTAACGGATAACTCCTATTCCTAACAGCCTCTCAGGATGGGTATGGTTCATACCCGGGCAGTCCCCGCTCCCCTACGCGACCTCCAAGTATCCGACAACGACAGAGCATGCAGCAGATCAGAGATCTTGAGGCAAAAGTGGACCAGCTCGCGAGTGAGAACCGCTCCTTGGCCGAAGCAAAAATCGTCACGGAACAGCAACTGGAACAAGCTCATTTTGAACGCAACCGAACTGAAAACTCTACGGTAGCTTTCAATGCACAAATCCAAGAACGGGATGCGGAAATCACGCGTCTCAAGCAAGAGGTGGCGTCTCTGATCGCTACGCACGACTCGTTGAAGAAGGAACACGAACAGACCTTGATCGGCCTCCGGCAAAACTATGATGAGGCGCAATCGCAATGGCAGGATTCTTTGCAGGAATTGGAAGCACTTCGATCCAGGCACAACGAGCTGTCTACCGGCATGGAATCCATTGTCAAGCATGAAATCGATACAGCTCTTAGTGAGAAAAATGCAGAGATTCAACGACTCCAGGGAGATCTAGAAGCGGCAAGAGAGAAGATCAGAGAGTTACAATCTCAGATATTGTCAAGGGGTGCGGACGATGTGGTTGTCTTCCACGACGAAGACTACTTCGATCAAGCGTGCCAGAAATTATGTCAACAAGTCCAAGGATGGGTCCTACGATTTTCCAAATCCAGCGACCTTAAACTTTGTCGGACAACAAACGAGGTCCGGGACGAGAAAATCGTGGACCGATTCGACAATGCAATCTTAGATGGTTCCGATGTGGACGTCTACCTGGCGGACCGTGTCAAGCGACGTGATGTCTTCATGTCGGTGGTGATGACTATGATCTGGGAGTATGTCTTTACCAGATACCTCTTTGGTATGGACCGTGATCAACGACAGAAACTGAAGCAGCTGGAGAAGAACCTCGGAGAAGTGAGAGCGCAGAGCGCGGTGCACCAATGGAGGGCCCTCACGCTCACATTGCTCTCCAAACGAGAAAGTTTCAAAGCGCACCGAGAAAGTGACACCGAAGCAGTGGCAATTGAGATCTTCTCCACACTGTCACGCTTCCTCCCTCCGCCGCAGCACCTAGAGGAGCAGATTGTGGGATCTCTGCGCAACGTGATGCGCACGGCGGTCGAATTATCGATTGAGATGCGCACCCAACGAGCTGAATACATCATGCTACCGCCATTACAGCCCGAGTACGATACCAATGGCGATCTGGCTCGGAAAGTGTATTTCAATGCAAGTTTGATGAATGAAAGAAGTGGCGAAACGACAAGCAATGAGGAGTTGGAGCGTGAACGTGCGGTGGTTCGGATGGTACTGTTCCCGCTTGTCGTCAAGAAAGGGGACGACAATGGAGTGGGAGACGAGGAGATTGTGGTATGCCCTGCACAGGTCCTGATCGCCAGACCGGACAAGCTGAAGAGGGTGAAGAGCTCGACACGGCACGCTAGCGGCGGCAGCGACGCTAAGAGCTTGCGGGCTGTGAGCACGCATAGTCTTGCCATGAGCGGCATTGAGGGGAACGAGAACATGTTCTGATGGCAAAGAGCAAGTTGATGAGTCATATCGGGGAATATGGGTTTATCTGCATGGCGATGGAGTTGGTGGTTCTCGTTGGAGGAACGTGTCTCATTGGAAAAGCGGTCTCGGTTTCTGCTGGCATGGAACGGGTGGGAAAGCTTGCAGTTCCTCAGCGTTCATGTTCATGGACGACGATACGAATCTCCTATCTCCTTATGTACCTGTCTAGATGGTGTACCTAATGTTTGTAGCTGTTCAAAGTTGTTCATGATCAAAAAAAGTCACTGGGCAGGGGAAACCCTCGTCCCTGGCGGCCATTTTCTGTTTCGAGGAGGGTGTCGCGTGCGGAGTCTTGAAGGCACTGCGCCGTTGAAAACACCCGCCGTTGCCACACGTCATGGCCAAAGTGTATATCGGTCAAGCATTGGCCTTTCCCCCACAGCCCAGCAACCAAACATCATCTTCTGGGTATATATGAGATACACAGTTCGCTCCTTTTGTTGTCTGTCTTGCTTGCTTGTTTATCAACCTGTTCTGGTCCAGGTCCAAACCTCGTTTCGTCTGCACCCACTCACATCATCGCCCTTGCTAGACAGCGTACAGCGCCGAGTACCGAGTACCTCTTGCTCGTTGAATGCATCCTCTCCCACCCCCGAATCGAGGCCAGTCCTCCCAACCTACCCACTCAGGCGACGAGACCCGACCGAGCATGAGTGCCTCTAGAGCTGGTCAACCATCGACTTCTCGCGGCCCAGGCGACGCCCGACTCTCCACCGTCTCCACAGCGCATGCGGATGGCAAGAAGAAAAGAAAACACCGCGGAGGCAAAAAGAGGAGGAACAGGCGTCAATCCTTTGCTGCTCCTTCAGAGACCTCCGCAATGCAAAGTGGGAGAGATGTACCGACGGACGATCCCTTGATCGAAGAGGCCCAAGAGTCTCCCAGTGCACGTCCGTCTTTCTACCAGACCACTAGAGGCAACATCAGCGATGACAGTCTCGACAGCGAAGCACTCCTAGACCACCGAGACCAACCTACGTTACGTCCCCGGCGAGACAGTCGTTTGACTCCCTTGTTTGCTACATCATATCGGAACGCCCCTTTCCCCAAATTAGATTCTGGCTCGCAAAAGAGACAGCGAACTCAGCCTGATGCTTCGAGTTCCAATGCATCGGATAATGAGGACGTCAACGACCGCACACCCTTAGTTTCTGGTGGGGCAAAGCCCAAAACTCCCGTCGAGGCTGGCTATGGACTTTTTAGAACAAAGTCTCATACGTCTACACTGTCGTCGGCTTCGAAGCACCCGCAAAGAAAGAGGGCACTCGGGACTCCTGGACACTCGTTTCCGAAATCTGAACAAAGCTACGACGTTAACAATCCACCATCCGTTCCTCCGAGCCCTAATCTTGACCCTCACTATGGCGATGTCATGGTCGACGACGGCAATTTCCTTACACGTTCACCAGATAGCCGAAGAAATCTCAATGTTTCAAATAAAGACGCGTTGATCATGATCGATGCTGATGAAGATAATGACCCAAATTCGGCACCACCGAGCCCCAGACTTCGGCCCGGCGGACTTCAACGACATCGGTCGTTGACTGCGCCAGCCGAGGTCGACGTGTGCTTCCCTACCGACGAAGTATCAGAGGCTGGTGACGACTATTTTCACAGAACGCAGCCACAGGAACACTATATCAGTGGCCAACGGCGGAAACGCCGAGAACGAGAGTGGCCAAATCTGTGGGTTCTGGACGAGTGGAGTCGGGAAGAGAAAGAGGCCAGGGAGGCGGGTGAACGGCGGGCAAAGAAGGTCAGTGAGCCTGTCTTTGTCGAGGGCAGGCTCCGGCCTCGAAAGAACGCCTGGCATCATGTCGAGGAAGACAAGCAATACAGATACACTTATTTCAACGAAGAATTTGAAAGCACAATTCACGCTGAGACGATATCGGAACTGGTGCAGCCTGGGGGGACGTTCCGCGAGCTCTTCATCCCAGATCCACCCGAATTGATCGAGTCAAGTTCCGAGGAAGAGGACTTGTTGGAGATCAGTCACGTCACGGAGACTCCCAGTGCACTGCAAAGCCCCAAAAGCGCAACGGCAGTCGAGACGCATTCCGGAATGCCTAGTCTTCTTGCAGAGACGAACCAGTTGAAACCTGTGTCCAGTGGGAAGAGTTCCGAAAAGAGCAAGAACTCGGGCACCGCGACACCGCAGAAGAAGCCTGCTTCTACTCGGCCGCCCAAGCCGAAGAAATATGGTCCGCGGCCGACTTTCTGGCTCGATGTTTTATGTCCAACAGATCAGGAAATGCGTGTTCTGGCGAAAACATTCGGGATTCATGCTCTCACAGCCGAAGATATCATGATGCAAGAAGCTCGTGAGAAGGTGGAGCTGTTTCGCAATTACTATTTCATCAATTATCGGACGTTTGAGCAGGACACCAATAGTGAGGACTATATGGAACCCATCAACATGTTTGTCTGCGTTTTTCGATATGGTATCGTCACTTTCCACTTCTCCCAGATACCTCACCCGGCAAATGTCCGAAGACGCATCCGCCAACTTTCGGATTATCTCATTCTCAGTGCGGATTGGATCTCGTATGCCATCATTGACGACATCACCGATGTGTACGGTCCGCTCATTACTCACATCGAAGAAGAAGTCGACACGATTGACGACTTGATACTGCGAGCGTTCCAACACACTGACGTCCTTGCGGGCGAGCATGGCGAGAAGAAAGGCGACGACAAGAAGTCAGATGCCGGTGAGGCAGGAAGCAGTGGAATCGACATGCTCCTCCGTATAGGTGAATGTCGCAAAAAGGTCATGTCACTATACCGACTGCTGGGCAATAAGGCCGATGTCATCAAAGGTTTCGCAAAACGGTGCAACGAGCAGTGGGAAGTTGCGCCCAAATCGGAAATTGGTCTGTACCTGGGTGATATTCAGGACCACATCCTGACCATGACCGGAAACTTGTCGCATTACGAGATGGTGCTGTCCAGGGCGCACGGGAACTACTTGGCCCAGGTCAGCATCCACATGAATGAGAGGCAGGAGAAGGTATGTTGTGTTCAAGCGCTCGATCCCGTGCAAATCATACTGACATGATCCGCTAGACTGCCGACGTCTTGGGCAAGTTGACCGTGCTCGGAACCATAGTGCTCCCGATGAACATCGTGACCGGCATGTTTGGCGGCAATTTCAAAGTCCCCGGCCAAGATGTGGACAACCTGAACTGGTTTTGGGCCACCACGGCCGGCCTGGTCATATTTGGGGTCATATGCTTTTGGTGGTGCAAGAAGGTGTATAAGATTGTGTGATGCGGGAGAGTGGGACTGTGAAGGAGACAATCTTGGAAAATCAGGAGCAACGCCCCCCAAAAAAGCTTCTCGAGATTGGATACAGAAAGTGCCCAGTCAGGTTACTTTGAGTACGACGAAACCAATTCAAGCTGTAAAAGCGCGCCAGCGTTACTGAGACGTTTGTTCCTCCTTGGGCCAAATTTCTGTTGACGACGTATTCCGGAAACGAATGAAAAACCTTTCGTCGAATAGATATCTTGTTGACGCACGCGTCCACGCACACGCACACGCACAATACATATTCGTAGGGATAATACGATCTTGGATAATACTCCATACCTCAAAGGTGAAACAGTCAAAAACGCAGTGTAACGGCGCAGGACGTCCCCCAAGCTCAGGAGGCCACTCACACACGCCTTACGGACTCGGGGCTCGCCGGCACGCAGCCCGGGGGGAAATAGTCCTGCAACCTATTTGAGCCAGCTCCGAGTAATGAGAAGATATATATAAAGGGAGGAGACCAGGGAATAATAGTCAGTGAGGAAGAACATGTTTAATTCCCCAGCGAGCACTTAATGGCTTTTGTGGGTGGTAGTGGAGACAATAAACGAGGGAAGCATTCTTGTCTGGAGAAAACGATTAGATTCCAGTGTTTTGCTATATATGTATATATATCCGAGTCAAAAAGAAGAGCAGCCTGCCGCCCCGTCCCTCTAAATAGTAGTCATCCCCAAAAAACAAAAAATGGCAAACAAGATGTATCGCGATCGTGGTAATCCTGTGAACTTACCCCATGCATGCCCTGCGTGCCCGTACTCGCTCGCTATGTGATAAAATCAGAAGAGCAAACGCCCCAGTCATGAGCCCAACCCAAACCAGTCGCTATCTATTAAAAAAAGCCAAAACTAGCGCCATATGCCACCCGTACAAGCTCAAGAGAAATTACATGCCCACAAGGGTTGGTTGGTTTAGAAGACGAGGATCTTGGGTCCATCAGCCTGTCCGGCGGTCCAAGTGATGACATCCTCATCACCAACGGGGGCAATCTCTCCGCCGTAGATCATTCCCGCGATCATGGAGCAAGGGAACTTGCCCTGGACAGTGGCGCCAGGTCCGGAACCGGCTTCCCAGGTGGCGCGCCCGTAAGCATTCACGTCGATGGTGCCGAGAGCTTGATTTCGAAGGTTGCCCGAGGGCCAGCTCTCGCTATCGGCTGTGGCGGGCGCGAGGGACGTGAAAAGTTGGGCTTTGCCGGTACCGCTGACGAAGCTTGTGCCGTCGCTGCCCAGGTCGAAGACCAGCTGGCATTGATTGCCGCTGTACATCGCATCAAGTTCAAACGTGACCAGCGTGGTGATGTCATTTCCATTGTTATACGGAGTGCGCCAGACGAGGCCCTCGCTGGTGTGGAAATCGACGGCACCAGTGGAGACGGTATATTGAGAAGTGAAGTCGGGGAGGATGGTGGCAATAGGCTGATTTTGGTTGCTGCTGCTTGGGCCATTGTACGGTGATCCAGACCAAGAACCGGTGGTCGTCGGATGGGGCGGGGTGCTAGATGAGGTGCCATTGTTGTAGCCATAGGGAGCGGTATGATTGGAGGAGCTGGTGCTCATTGGCCAGGCTGTCGTGGTTGAGGTGCCATTGTTGTAGCTGTAGCTGCCAGTCTGACTGCGACCAGCGAGAGGGGCGGCGCTGCAAAGGGCAGCAATGCTGAGGATCCCGGCGACGATTGATTGAGCGTACATCTTGATCTTTTTGTTGCTTGTCGTTGAGTAGATATGAATTATTAGCTCGGAGTCGAGGCGACTACTGAGAGTGCGTGTTTCGTAGCTGTCTTCAAATGCTTGCTTTGACCGGAACTATAGATTAAAATGAGTGTGCTGCTTGATCAGAACGAGATTCAATGAGTGTGATAATGAAATCAAAGTCAGAGAGAGACTGAAAATGAAAATGAAAAGTAAGGAAAGTGTTGGATGTGCAGTTGCTTGGTATACAGTTGGATGGAGAAGGGGGAGAAACAGGTCTTGAGCAAGAGGTGCAAGGCGGTCTTATACGGCATGACTGGAGGACGACACTCATGGTAGCGCTGAACAGGGCAAGTCTTCGAAGCAGATGCTTTTCCAAGATCGTATAGCTGAAAGAACAAGAAGACGAGTGGTAGTATTTTTGTCGTGTCAACTGCCTTGGCTTGCAGATGCGCAGCAACAAGGCTGAGCCCTGAGTGGCCAGAGTAGTGCGGCTAGTGAGGCTGGAAGTACGAGGCCGCTTTGAGCTCGAATCAAGGTGCTGACACCCCCGGAGTAGACCAGCTCAGATGCAGGCGAAGCACCCTATCGTCCATTTCGCCCGCAGTTTTCCTTGTGGCTTGCTGAAAGATGTGCGGTGCTTCGTTGGCAGTGAGCCCTTGAACCGTGGGCTCCGGTGTGGAATCTGGATGGCCCCCGAACCGACAAGCAGTGATTGGTATGTACACCCAGCCATCAATGCACCCAGCCCCTATCAAGAGCGTCGTATACAACGAAAGTCCTCAAAGATACGCAAGGGAGCTTGAGTGAGTCGCTTGTGGAGACAAGAAAGTTGAAAAGAGGCAACTGATGGTCCCGCGGTTGTTGCTGGCCTTCATCTCTCGCATATTGCAGATTCACGGCTTGTGGCTCCATAGCAGCGGCCTTGGGGCTGAGGCCGGAGAGCACCTTGGTCCCACTCGCTGATGTTGATTCCCGACTGTACGGGCTGGATGCCGCTATCCACCGCCCGTGTGCTCCTCGCGTGGGATTCGGGCTTTTGAAATCCATGGAAAGTTTTCTCCCCGCAAGCCTGCCAGGAAGCGATATGGAAGAAAGTCCGATGCTGAGCCAAAGTACCTAGGTAGGCACTGTCGCAGGTGCCCTCCGAGTTGCAGCCACATTAGAATTCTTGCCAACCAGACTCAAACTGATGCTGCCCGATTTGAGGAGACAGCAGTCGGCTCAAATCGACTCATGTGAGTATAGCCTTAAAGACGTAGACTTTCATCATTCCTGTCACAACACGACATCCTCCATTTCGGCCCCCCCTTTGCCTTCAGCTTCGGGCAGTTGCTCGTAACGACCTGATTCCGTCTCATCCTCATCCACGTCCTCATCCTCCTCTTGATCCAGCTCGACCTCAGGCGCTTTTCCTTTGCCCTTTGGTTCGACAGCTGTAGACTCTTCTTCCTCCTCTTCGACCTCCTCGGCCTCTTCGTCTTCGCTTTCCTCTTCAGCATCGTCCGCAGGTGGGGGTGGGAGATCTTTCTGAGGAGGTGGAGTAGGCAGAACTTCAGGACCCGGTTCGCCGCTCACAGTGCTCTCTCTATCCGGACTCTTTAGTGGCTGTTCTTTGGGCCGTTGAGGCACATTCGCTTGTTGGGGGGCCTGCACAGCTGGTGCAGTTGTGGTAGAAGGTCGACCTGGCGGCGCCGAAAGACTTGGATTTGATCCAATCTGTCTTTGTTTGGGATCCGCATCCAAATAATATCCACGAACTCCGATAATTTTGCCTTCTCTTTCGCACCCATCCACCCATTCAGGCCTGACGACAGGGATATTCATCTCATTTGCCCTTTCCCAATCTCGGCCCCGGCCTTCCGTGCAAACGAAATGGGTGGTGTCGATCTTGACCGTGTCGTTGATCTTTGCGCCAATACGTGAGATCGTTTCTTCGAGACTCTCTCTCAATTGTGGGGGCAGTATCCCTGGGGTGACGGTTATACCGGTCAGATTGTTCATTGCATGGGTCTTGACGGTAAGGGTGTTGCTCGTATAGATCCCGCCACTGGTTTTGAGCACCAAATAAAACGAGTACTCCGTATCGATTGCCAATCCACTCATCTTGGTGCTGAGTGTCTCTAGCGGTCGTGGTATGTTACCGGCCTTGCTCCCATTGCGGTAAAGGGCAAGTGAGCGTAGGGTCGTTGTTGCCAACTGAATCGGTTCCCATTCGAGGACGAGGGAGGTTTGTGTGGCATTCCGCAGGCGCAGGACAGGTGTCGCGGGGACATGAAGGCCATAGGTGCTTAATATCTGGCTCTGTAACGCAGCGAAAGCGGCTTGCGATTTCTGCTCTGCTTCGTGGTTTTGCTTGACCTCGATATCCACGATCGAGCCCGATGTGATGGTCGAGGGCAGAAGGATAGAAGGAAACTCGATCTGAGATAGGCGTCAGTCTCTACACAATGTAACATGGAGAGCACACAGCTTACCAACCGCTTGTCCTGGGTGAGCAGGACCGCGACACCCGCATCGACCTTGCCGACGGTCAAGGACACCAACATCTTTTCGACCCCGGGAAAAAGTAATGAACAGCGCACGGAACAAAAACGAAAGGAGCGACTGAAAGGCACAGAGAAGTAATCGAAGCCGAGCGACTATCGCACCAGGGATTGGTGTCGGGAATGGTGATCTGTTAGGTTCAAGGGAGATATTAAATTAATTATGTGCCGTGATGAAGTTGTTGACCGGCGCGATTCCGCACAAAAGTCCAGCACGTGAAGCTCAGGGGCAGCTTCGATCATTGCCTGGCTCAGCGTGAATGTTCATGTCCATGTAAGTCACTAGCTAATTTAAATACTCTCTGCGCCGTATTCTCCTCATTGTCTTCATCTTATCTCAGAGAGGATTGTACTCTCTAGAATCTATTTGAGTTTGTGCAGACACGAGCAAACACACAGTGCTCAAGTTTGAGAAAGCCATTGAATAGAAGAGATTCGGGCCCCTCGCAGTGATCTCGATAAACAGGAAATACTCCTGCGTGGAGCCGATATGCATGACTTGAATGGAAAAGTCTATGCGTGGATCTCTGATTGTACAGGGTATCACATATTCTTACAAACCAGTTTTCAGAAGAGCTTGCCCCCCCAGAGTGACCACAAGGAGGCTGGCACATCCTCAGTGCTGTCGGTTTCCGCTGAATCCTCTCCAGACTTCTTTTCTGGCGCAGAGTCGTACCTCGCATTTTCCATGTGCTGTTTCTTTCGTTGTAGGGATTTCAGTAGGGCACCACATGCACCGACAAGCTCGCCGTGAGGACAGGTGATGCCCCGTTCGGAGTAGACCAGGATTTCAAGAGTACCCTTGAGGCCGGGGATGTAATTTTTGCCATCCTTGGGCCCGGAACGCTTCCTTCCGTTATGGTAGTATCCAGCTCTCTTCAGAGCTTCTGCAAAGGCACTGGCCCATCTTCGCTTGAGTCGGTTACGCAGCACGGCCTTGGGGACCTTTTTGGCGCTGGCATTGGAGATGACGCGCCATCGAAGGACGTCTGGTGCAAGTCTCGAATAATAATCTGTCACAGCGGCCCGTTTGGGGCTGTAGCGGTCGACGAGGAATTTGTGATCGAATAGAGTCGGGACATTTTCAACAGGAGTATATCGCGCCTTCAATCCGAATCCAAGGGCCTGAGGGACGGGGAGGGGCCTGAAGGGGCGAGTGGTGACAACGGAGGCCATAGGTTAAGCATTTTCAATAGCGAGTGACTGACATGGGAACAAGCAGACTCATGAGCAGGGCAGAAGAGCAAAAGCAGTAGAGAAGCAGGGTGAAGATTCTAGGCAGGACGCAGGTGATTGTTGGCGTGGCTAGTGAGGCCCTCGAAATTTGCCCCACGAATGACTGCGAATGACTGCCGCTGAATTCCCCAAACAACGTCAACCTGCGCCTTTCTTTCGCAGTTTCTTCCACAAAACATCCTCTCTCTCTCTTTCTCCCACAAACCCCACGACATATTTCTACAACTACGTGGGCCCAGCCTCTCGTAACCCATCAACCAAAAACCCAACACACTTTCTATCTGTCACTGAGAGCAATCGGCCAATATGCCCAAGAATAAGGGAAAGGTTAGTTAGCAGCCCCCCTCGCACAAACACAAGCGCCACACCGCATCCATTTTACCCCGCCACGAATTTCTTTGTGTTAGTCCCTGGCAACAACGCAAAATCACACAAGAAGCGCCGGGATTCGTTCTCTACAGACTTTGTGTGCTAATTCGAGTCCTGACAGGGTGGCAAAAACCGACGTCGCGGCAAGAACGAAAATGACAACGAAAAGCGCGAATTGACCTTCAAGGAAGAGGGACAAGAATACGCCCAAGTCCTCAAAATGCTGGGCAACGGTCGCCTCGAGGCCCTTTGTTTCGACGGCGAAAAACGTCTCGCTCACATCCGCGGCAAGCTACGCAAGAAGGTCTGGATCAACCAGGGAGACATCATCCTCTTGAGTTTGCGCGACTATCAAGACGAGAAAGGGGACGTCATTCTGAAGTATAGCGCGGACGAGGCAAGGTCTCTGAAGGCATATGGAGAACTTCCCGAGAGCGCAAAGATCAACGAGACGGATACCTACGGTCACGAGGGTGTGGACGACAATGTCGAGTTCGACGAGGACCGAGACAGTGACTCTGACAAGGAGGTCGATATTGACGACATCTAACGGAAGAGGCTTTTTTCTTGGATGCATTCACCGAGAGTTCAACAGGTCTTGAAGAACATGACTTCATGAGATATGGGGCTCGATTGACGCTTTGACGCTTTGCTAAGAGCTTTCACACAAACATCAGTACGAGTGCAGGTATGATTTGATGGGAGTTCGGAGAATGGGTCTAGTTTGAGTTAGAGACATCAGTCACATTTGTGTTTTACACGGTTTACGCTGGTACTTTTGTGTCTTGATCGCTTCATTTCTACTGTGATCTCTCCTGTCTCTACCTCTTAACCAATCCTCCAGTGAGACAAGCGACCGCATTCCCAAGCAAAGAGCTAACCGAGGGTGTGACTCATGCGAGATCACGATTTGGAAGAACGCTGCCACAGCCGCAGCAGCCATCCAACCCTAGTTCAGGGTATGTCCAAATATCGGGCAGACCAATGATTCACATTGACTGATCTTCTTCGTCATCAACCCTGCGAGTGAAGAACCTGACGATTTGTCGCCCGGACTCTTTGCCCACCAGTGGGTCTAGTTCCTCGAGGCTCATGTTGGCGACTTCCAGCACGTTTTTGGCCTCAAGGTACAGGCGACTGGCGTTCTTTGCCGTTACTCCAGGAATTGTCCGCAACAGGTCTTGCGGCCCGGTATTGAATGTTCTCTCTTCCGGATCCTCGTTCTCATCCAAGCCAATCTGCACCGCTCGCAATGGGTCCGGCTCCTCTTGCTGCTTCTTGAGTTCTTCGAAAATCTCCGCCGTTTGGTAAGGGGAGGATGCCCAAATGACCTTCAGCCTTGGAAACGCAAGCGTGAGAAGCACCAACTTGGTTTGCAAATCCCTGGTCTCGGCGTCTGGCGTCTTGAGCACCGATGTCAAGTCGGCAAACGGATCCAGGGTGAAGGATTTGTTTTGGTCAAATTCGATGAGCAGGAACGGATACTTGTAATACTGGAGCATTGTCTCTGCTTGGTTAAACAGTCGTCCATTCTTGAAAGAAGCAATGAGATCTCGTATCGACTTCCGCTCCACGCAGATATCTGGTGACAGGACATAATCGCCGACTGTCAGTTGACATGGGACAATATGCATGCTTCGGCCGTGCAGCAAACTTGGGAGGGACGAGCGGAACTCCCGAACGTCCACCACCACTCTCGGAGGAGCAGCTGTGGCTGCAAGTCTTCCTCCACCTGCGATACGAGTATTGACGGTCCGTAAAAAGGCTTCTTCGGGGTCCAGTTGTCCGGCATCCGTAAGTGTGACTGCCATGCTACCTCGCTCCTTGATAAGCCTCGTGAAAGCATCTTTCTCCCGACGAACTGCAGAAAGATATCGCTGCTCTTCAACGCTGTTACCATAGTAAAGAAAGTACACTCGTACACTGCGGTCCGAGTGGCTTGATCTGTAAACCTCAACTCTCCTGATGAAGTCCGCCGATGGAGAATACATGACGATGTATTTCGGCCTGATCTCTTCAAGGAGTTGGTCATCCTGGTCGCCGTCGTAGGGATGGACCACCACTTGGTCCTCGGGGCTGTACAGTTCGAAAAGGTCTTCTCCAGCATCATTGAGATCATCAATCACGACATCGTGCTTTTGAAGCGCTTCAGCTTCCGTCGGCCGTAGCTCTGCTAGCAGACCTGCCACTTGCGCTGCTTTGTCCTCGATTATAGCTACTGCGCCGCTGGCAGTGCGCAAAGGGTTGAGGCCCGAGGCCCCTCCGCCTCTCACACGCCTGCGTTTGTTGGCGGGTGCTTTGCTGGCGGGTGCTTTGCTACCGAGTCGAGCAGACGCCGTGTTATTTCCCTTGATTTCGTTCAGAGACTTCTGATTCTCCTCAAACAGAGACGCGCTGACTTGGGCAAATGTCTTCCTCCACCCGAGATATTCTCGAAGTTTGCGCCTCAGCATGAACTCTGCGGAGCCCTTGGCTTCTTGTTCCTCCACCTCATGAGGAGCTTGCCCGTTGTTCGGCTCTCGAGCCAGAGGTTTCACATGCATGGTCTGAAGATAGTCTCGGACCTGCCGGCAGGTTCCTTGATCGTTGCACATCACCAACACCGTATCATTCGAGTCACTCCGCGTGGGATTCAGGTAAGCATCAGTCTCAATCTCCTGAAGTATTTCCGCGAGTACAGCCCACTTGGGTTGCTCTTCGAGGACTGGAGTGAGTGAATCTGGTAACTTAGATGTGGGTAGAACGCCACCATCTTCGACTTTGCCAGTATAGACTCGGTCTCTTGCTGAGTTAAATATGACTGAGGCAGCATCCATGAACAACCACGGTGATTGATCTTGCTGCTTAGAGTTCGGAGGAGGTGAATGCGTCGCAAGGACGGTATCCAGATACTTTAGCAGCGAAACACAGTCGTAGCTGAGAAGAGAGTGTAGAATCGTCCGGAGAACTGTAAGGTCGTTTGCGATCTGTTTCGTTCGCCAACTGACACGATGCCACACGGGGTCGAGCTGTCTGCGGACTATGGCGTCAAAGTTTTGGTGAAGAGCAGAATCCAGCGTCCAATCGTCCATCTCAAGCCCCGTGTTGGCCTTTTTTAGTTCCGAAATGCTCGTTTCCACGCATTCCATGACAGCTTGTTGTATTGCTTTCATCGATGCTGTCATTTCAATCTCCAATTCAATGACTTCTGCTTTCTTCTTGCCTTCGAGGCTCTGTGCAATTGAGACATGGAATCTTGGCCACAATGAAGGCTTCCTCAGGAACAAGTTTCGCATCATGCTTGCCAGAGGTGCATATGATGAGGTCAGAGGTTCGGGAGTGTCACTGAAGGCTTTGAGAAATCCGATTTTGTTATATTGCCTGAAGCACCGTACAATGAATGCTTCGGAACTGGTTGCAACAACACGCTCGGCATGGAGGACAACCAAGCCCGTCACTGTTTCTGGATCCAACAACTTGGAAAGAAGATCCACGACGAGGATGCGACTTGTGACAGACACAATCCCTCCATCGGCGTAGATCTTCTCCCTCGCTGCCACGGTGGCTTTGTCCGTGTTGATTACACGAAGACCTTTGGCCAGGGGACTGCGAGACACGGCATAGTGTTCGGCCAGTGCTTCGCCGATCCATTCATTTTCACGATCCTCTGCCCCGACAACTATCACGAGGGAGTTACCCGCCGCATCGTATGAATGCAGGAGGTTCGTGACAATCTTCAGAAGACCCAACCCGCGGGCCAGGATGACAAGAACGTCTTCGGTGCGAAGGAGCTGATAGATCTCCTGCTGAAATTGCTGTAGGAGACATTAGCAACTGCCCAATGGATGATAAAGTCGATAGTGCCGTGTGGCCAATACACCCAAGGCATTAAACACCAACTTCAACGTACCAGAGGAAGCGAAAGCTTGACCGGCGGCTGTGAAGTTGCCGCCGGCATTGTTACATTGTTGTACTGTGTCCGAGTGAAGAAGAACTTTACGGCATGTCGATGGTACAGGCAAACAAACCAGGCATACAGCCAACAAGACTGGAAAGGCACGAACTTGAAGGGCAAGTTGCTGAAGCGGTTAAAGTGCTTTTGCCCCACCAAATTTATACGGCGAGACCTACAACTGCAATGTGCAATTTCTCGTCATTTCGATACATCGACCTGGGAACCCGAAACCCATATCTTGAAAATCCTGATGGCCTACCGGCTTTCGACCAATAGCTTTGTGCTGTTATACCAATCCATCATATGCTCATTTGGGTATCTACGTTGAGAAGCAAAAAAATGTCCAGAATCGTACAATCATAGCGGCTATCCAATCCTCCGGCCCTGGAAGACGCGCATGCGCATGGCATGTATTGTGAAATCATCAAGCTTCCTCCTTTCCTGACTACCTGGGGATATATTCTGGCTTCTTGTACCGATTGAATTGTGGCGGAGGCTCGTCGTCGTCGGGATATGGAGGACGAGGAGCCCCATTGGGCCTCACAGGCGAAATTCGTTGTGGAGGATAATTGGGATAGACGTGATCGTTGATTGGTGTCTTTGGAGGTCTCGGGGGTGGTACTTGTGACTGATTGTATGTTGAGGTCGGATGCGGCGGCTGAGGTACGACTATCTTGTCATCCCTACCTCGATACGGCAAATCACCCGACAAGCGCGGCGAAGGTGATTCTCCCGGAGCCAATACGAATTTGTCTTGCGAGGAAGCAAACTGATCAGGATAGGGGGGATTTCCTGGGATGCGGTAATGCTGAGGAGGAGTTGTCGGGTATGGCTCTTCGTCCACCGGTAACTCGACGGCTGAGGGATGAGACGGCATTGGAGGGATATTACTCTGTCTCAACGACCAGCTCGACTCCCGAGCGAATGCTTCCGACTGATGCTGATATCTCCTCTTCATCAATTCGATTTTGGCCAGCTTCGTTGCCATATCCATCAGTGCCTTTTGAGTTGCAGGTTCACTTAGATAGTTCCTGGTGTTGACCGTCATCTGCGACAAATGCTGCCATTCGTTCATGGCAAATTCTCCGAGACCGACCGAGACGTTAAGCCGGCAGTAATTTTCGACTGGAACGCCTCGCTTCGGTAATTCTGTCCTGAGCATTTGCTGGTGGATTTCCTCACAGCCTTCGATTTTGGCTATGAGTCGGCGTCTTGCTTCCGCAAAGGCGCCCATGCTGCCGCCGACGAAATCTTCCCACCATTCGTGTTGCCGGTTATTGGTACCTTCGGGCCTTTTTCCTGTCCCAATGCTGACAAAAGCTCCTATTTCTCTCCCTGGCCACTCGTTGACCGCGGCCTCTTCGAGTAGCTGTGGTGCTGGATTGAATTTGCCTGCGCCCTCGTCGATAAATACGTCCTGGCCGATTTGAACAGGTTTGAACGCCAGGCCCACGGCGGACGTGGCCCTCCCGGCTTCCCAGATCTTACAGTTGAACTCAGGAGGCGGCTCTTTACGACTATCGTAGCTTCGTAAGAGGATCGAGGAACCTGTTCGAGGATTTGTGCCTTGATAAACTGCGGTGACAGCGCTGTTCCCAGTCAGTCATGCCTGCAATGGTATGGCTCCTTTGGGGAAGAGGAAGGGGCAGGCCACTCACGTCTTGGTTCGGTTAGGACGACTGTCGTAGAGGGTAGCATTGGCATTGCCCCAGGCTGGGAACGAGGGAGAGATAATAGAGGTGCGGATCGGAGTCGCAGGACTGTTGACGGAGTTGGAACTTCTGACGCTCATCGACCTCCTGACTGCAGTACTGTTGGTACTGACGGGGCTCGTCAAGTCTTGGAACTCGCGTCCTCCAGAAGCTGTGCCATCGTTCCCCTCATCCTCGAAGAGTGTGTGCTCTTGGACACATAACTTGATCGCCTCTTCAAGTTTGGAGGCTTTGAATAAAGTGTTCTTGTATGGAATTCCGGCAAACGTCTTGTCTGTCTCAAAGACCTTTCTTGTCATCCTCACGTAGACGGCCTTGCAAGTTTCTAGGTCCATGCGGAGGCGGCCCAGCATAATCGCAATCAATCCTCCCGTCCCAGTGCCGCCAATGAGGTCGAAATAGTCACAAGGCTTGGGGGTGCCAGAATGCCGATCTGGTGGTTCCCCTTCGGTCTCGACATAGACTCTGTGCATAAGTTCTTGGAGGATGATAAGCATCGAAAACCCGCGAACGCCGCCGCCATCTGCTTTCGTCAGTATGTTGGGCACGAATAACCAGGGCGTGGATGTGACAAATGTCTCTCCATACCTAGCGAGAGAATGCGCAGCGGCGGGCCCTTTGTGGTGTCCTTGCGCTTGAGATTGTTCTGATCCATCTTCGAGACTGAAAAGAGATGCTGTGAAGAGAAGAGAAATTGAAAGAGGCGATGGGGACGTGAAGGACAGGGAGCTGAAGAATGAATGAGTCGACGGTACTACTTTGTCCAAAGTCCAGCGCCTAGTTTGTTCGGCAGCGGTTCTACCAAGGTAGTTAGCAAGGTAGCAAGGCAATCTTGTTTGCGAGGGGCAACTTTTGACACCACGCCGCAGCCAGTGAGTGGATGGTTTTAAGCCTGACGAGTGAGACCTGTGACGTGTTGCCTGCATCGTTTGCCTGGCCAAGCCCCCCTCCACCCACCCTCGGGCACCTCTGTTTCCGCAGGCGCAGGCGCCTACTAGGGACCTAAGGGGTGATATGCGGCCACCCGAGAACTCCGCGAACTCCCCAGCCACAGTGACGCCCGGGTCTGCATCTCCGAAACCTGCCCATCCCGCTTTTTTCTGCTCGGTACGAGGTAATGCTCCTCATGAGGCATTGTTGGTTGAGCAACTGCAAGGGTACCCGACGCCAGGTGGGCAGTACCTGGACCCCAACATATGGGCCTATCAACAAATGCGAGGGTTGTGGAGTGCGAGGTCTTCCATGGACGCCTGGCAACTAAGGCCTAATATCTATCTCGCTAGGCGGCGAGTCCCTACCTAGAGAGGTTCCTACCAAGGCCTCTGATATACCCGGGGTGGTGCTTCCCGCTCCTAGGAATCGCGTAGGGCACGCAGCTCAAGCCATGACGCTGGCTCGACCAATCAGATCGCACCACCACAGATCTCCCCTGCATAGACTTTTCTTCCCTCTTGACCCATCTAGGTACAACAACATCACCATCCAATTATTGAAGTTCCTGGCCCAGGATTCGTCCTGAGAAGCCTTCTTGCTGGGACTGTACGGAGTATGCTGACGTGACTCAATCTTCCAGCTGCTTCAACCGACCCTCGCCTTTACCGGAGTATCCATCTGTCTTGCTGAGTCTCGATTTGATCGTACGTAGCCTTGTCCCACCCTTTTTCAAGCCTCGAGCACGTTCAGCAATCGCTACAGGACAACAACTGGCTTTCCGTATTCAAGAGGCTTAATGAAAACAACTCCAACATCCTTTGCGGTGTCTTGTTCTTCTCGACGATTCTCCTTCTCGGTCTAGTTGTGTGGCTAGAATGTAGTCGACGAACTAAGCATCGTGAGCTCAGTTCGCATACTCAGCATATATTATTATCCTTTGTGCCTGGCGAGCGCTCATCATCAGGATCTACTACTTGCCACTCGACGATCTCCCCGCCCACTTAGTCGGGTACCTGCGTTTCCGAGCAGGCATTGTCTCGTCGTTGTGGCGCGTCGTATGTGTTGTGGGCTGGGTTGTATACGATAGGGACAGGATCATCGCAGCCAAGCCAAGCCAAGCCAGGTTGACCTTTCATCCAACTAATCAATACCCTGCGAGTAAGAGTGGAAAATACGAATGTAGCTCGGGGAGATGATTCGGAGGATCGAAACGCACCGCCACAGAAGCATTCGTAGGCATACAGGTAGAGTAGAACCCGCCCAACCAGTCGACCTGAACTGAACTGAACAGACCTAGCACCACAGTACTCGGTAGTAGGTTAAGCTAAGCTAAGCCACGGATATCGACTGGATGACTATCACCCAATCAGTGTAACGTATAGGCAAAACAGACTGGACGAATCCCTGCACGTACTTCCTCGGTATAGTGGGAGACACACACACGCTCAGACCGCGCATAGTAATAGCGACTCGTAATGAGTTGGGCAGTGAAGCAGGACAAGCGAGTCGGCCAAAAATGATTGACTGACTGGGCACGCCTAGGCAAGCGTCATAGCGTCTTCGGTTCGCTGTTGGAGGTCCACGATGCTGAACAAGGCTGTACAAGCCCGTTGCTTGTTGCCCCCAGTGTACATCCTCTGTTTGTAGGTAACGGAACATGTAGGCCGCTGCACAGTGGTCTGCTCAAAAGGCCGGTCAAGATCAAGAGCCAAGGCCGAAGGGTAGGCATTTTGTTAAAAGGTATTGTAACAGCAGAGTCCCCCCTGAAGGCCGCTCTCTGTGTCCTTTGTACGACTTGTTGGATGATAATGTACAGATTAACCTTGTCCGTAGCCTTGTCCTTCCTTCTCCCAACCCACAAGATGAAAAACTGTCTCTCTGCCATCTGCTTTCCAAGTTTCTTTCCCTCGCAGTTGAGGTCCACTCTGCTGCCAATCTTCAACTGGCTCCCTCTCCTCCTCACCCACCGAAAAGAAGAATGAAAACATATATGGTATCCTTCAACAAAGACTGCTGGACACCAGTAACACGGGAAGATATGGCGGGGGCTTGCGAATACCTGGACTTGCAACGATTCCCCTTGATGGGCCCTTGCTGTGGGCCTATCGTTTCCTCTTGTTGATAATGATAAATATTTGAACCCTCCTCATCGTCCTCTTCACGTGTGGCGCACTGTGGTACTTGCGCAACTAGCAATCAAACAACTCACAAAAGCCCCCCTGCGGCCGTTAATCGTAAACTCCGTGGTTAATGACGAGGATGACTCTTTGGTGGATAACTTGACACAATTACTCGACGATGCTGACGATGGTCTTCTTCGCTGGAACGCTAACAAATGCCGCCGAGGGATTTCAGGGAAATGGAGGACCTGCCCACATAACACACATATATACCGCAACACATGCAACAAATTCCGATACGGCGTCCATCCACGCTCCCGAGGTCTTGGTGTACAAAAGAAAATTAAAATCTGGTCGGATTCGCATAAGTTTGATCCGACTTGTTGGGCATCATCGGTTCGAGGAGAAGCTGGAAGCCGTGCTTGCCGAAGGATATGTCGACGGCGGGAACACCTTCATGCGCACGTGTTCCAAGATCTTCAGATCTTTGGCCAGCACCGGTGAAATTGCCTCGTTCTCTCGCAGAATCTGCACGGTGCGATCGTGCAATCGCCGTAATACGTCCTCCTGCACCAACGAGCTTAGGCCTGGGTGAGGCGAGGTGAAGGTCGCGTAGAGCACAAGCATATTCCCGAATTGTCTGCAATTCCATGTTAGTCAGGGATATCCTTACCAATCACAGACACGTTTTGTACTTACGCGTGAGCCGTGCCGAAGATGTTGGTGACAACAAGACGGCGAGCGACTTTATCAAAAGAAGTAGTGCTGCGAATTGCGGCCTCAATACACTTCCGGGAGCCTTCAAGCAACTCAGGCTGGATGTAAGGAACGTCTCTCCCATATGGATGGGGAGTATTGAGACTCGATACGGCTGGTGAAGTCACCTCGGAATGGTGCCCATAGCCTGCAGGCGATTCTGACGGCCGACTTCTGGCGAGCTTGGGAGTCGGAGTGGCATTGGGGTTGGCAGTGGCCTGTAACAAGGCATATCGCAGGGTTGGTCGCCAGATGATGTATTTGGCACCATAATATTTCCCTCGCATCCGGGCTACGTTGATGTTGGGACTTTCGTGGTCATTGTCGTCCCAATCCCATTCATTCAGCATCTTCCTCCAATTTTCCAGGTTGTCGTCCAAAGCCGACATGATGCTGTCGCTTGGCCTTGCCTGCAGATTCTTCGATTCCCGATACAGCGTGGCATGGACACTGTTCATCGTGGTCCGCAGTTGGATTTGGTAGGAGTAAAACCTCAGTATGTCGTCGTCCACACTGGACTCAGGGATCCTATCCAACGTCAGGCTCGTCGGGAACTCTTTGTGCTGAGGACTCTCATAGCGACCAATCCCGCTGAGGGGCAATTCCAACTCGGCTGCAATGTCGCTCTCCAATTGCAAGCATGACCAGAATGCAAAGTTGACCAAATTCCGACGGGCGGGTTTCATGGTGTTTGTAACATAGGGAGTCGACTCGATCAGGATTTGAGCTGCAACGCATGCCTTGTTGATGTAAAAGTAGCTTGGCAAAATTCGTGCTAGTTGTCCCATATACAGACCTGCAAGCAGATAGGCTTGAATGTGGGACACATCGGCGCCACCCGGTAGCTCTCCGAGGATGTCTGCAGCTATAGCAAAGTAAGCAAGACCCGGAATCACGTCCATGTTCTTGCCCTGCGGATTCGCCGGACTCGAAACCGTCCCGTTCAGGTTGGGGTGATGGTTATATGGAGAGGTAGGCGTTGACATGGGCATCGGAAAATCCGAGTACAGTGCGCTATGTGGCGTGGAAGTCCTCATCGTAGCGGTTGACGCAGGGCCCGGCAAAGGATCACGATGAGAGGTGATCTTACCCAGCGCGAGTACAAGCAAGACAATAGCATTTGCGACTGAATGCTCGATTGGAGCCACGGTATTATGATATCCCCTGGGCTGAAAGGGGGGATTGTTGTAATCGTCCATAGAGGTCGGCGAGTCTGTCGTCTCCCGCTTCCGCTTGTTCCCAATCGCCGTGACCTGCTCCCTGGCCCGAACGTCCCAGCTGTACTTTTTCTTGAATTTGTGGATCATGACCCGGAGTACTTTCGGCTCGAGAAATGGGTGGTGGATATGCATGTTGTCCATAAAACTCCGGAAGTATCGATCGACTGCTTCCGCTTCCAACATCAACCCACCACTGGGACTCAAGCCACCGGGATGTTCACGCGCGGACTGGCTTTGATTCGCCATGGGCACGTGCAACTGCCCACTGCCCCAAACTCCGTGCGGTGAGTAAGAGGACGTGTCATCATCCGTGCGCCGGCCTTCCGATGAGTTGCTGTGGGCTGGGCTCGGAGCGCCTTCATGGCCATCGTTTTTGTCCTCTCCTTCCCCACAACCATAAAGTCGCAATAGGCCTCGGCTGGTTTCTTCATCCATCACATAAGATGGCGTAATGCCCTTCGGAATCAAAGCCTTGATAGACGGCCAAAGGACGAGATTCTGCGCAGCCGTAGTATGCTTGGCGGGCATAGGCGTATCGATGCTCTCGGTCTCTGAATTCCGCATGTGCTGGATGGATGCTGCCGAGGGATTCTGGGACTGTGAACCGGACCTGGCTTCGGAGGTACTGTCCTGTCGGCGGAACAGTGGAGGTGGAGGTTGAGCAGGACTGGGGTTCGCAGGGCTCGGGACTGCAGGGCTTCGAACTGCAGGTGTTGTAGCTACCCCATGACTTTGCTGGTCTGCCATTTGCACGTCGGTCGTCGCTCGAAGTGGTTCTGCCCGGGGCTTCGTAAGATGTTCCAGCAACAGGTTGATCTTGTCGTCTTGTTGCTTGAGGAAGTGATCCATCTTCTCGTCCCGCTCTTGGCGTTCCAGGGCCTTCTGGGCCAATGCCTTGACGTCCTCGGCCAGCGAGTCCAATTGAGCGGTAATGGCCAGGACTTGTTTCTCCGACTTTTGCGGAGGGATTTCTCGATATGAGCATTTCAGCCCGTTGTCTTTACAATGTTGACACTCGGGTCTTCCTTCGTCGCACTTCGCCTTTCGTTGACGGCACGAATCACATGCCTGGGCGGCTCGCACTGGTTTTCGTCTGTGCTCACCATGATAGGGATAAGGGTATGCGTACGGCCCGGGGGTTGGGATGGGACCTGCTGAAGGCGGGCCATAAGCCGGTGGGCCCGGAGGCTGTCCTGGCATCATCTCATGCCCCGTCACAACGTGAAGAGGAGGCTGCTGGTGAGTTCCGTTGAGCTGGGGCTCAGGCCCTTGGTAGGCATGACGCGGCCTGTAGTCGGTCGGGGGAGGATAGTAGGGAGCTTCGTGGGGATTGCTACTCACAGGGTGATATGGGGGAGGTTGTGGCGGTGGTTGTTGAACATCGGCTGGGGATCTTGAAGGGCCCGATACACTGCCTGGGCGGCCGTAACCTGGATCCGGAGGAGGGTAACCTGGGGGTTCTCTCCCTGGCGGGGGATGAGTGGGAGGATATGACTGAGGATGTGGAGGATATGGCGATTGATGAGGGATGTCTGGAGGTGGAGGGCGGTGCTCCGCGGAGTCATTGTATGGCGAAGGCGTCGGGTTCCACGCCGGCGCCGGTGGTGGCATACCTGCGCCTGGCGGAGGAGGATAATTGTACGACGTAGGGGTCTCGGCTGGCGGCATACGGTGGATAGGATTTGGAGGTGGTTGGCCGTAGGGATGGGGTCTCTCGTGTTTGATATCCACGTCACCAACTTCATCCATTTTCAACCTGGGATCCTATTCCTGGCAGCAACCAACAGGCCCGTACCTCCCACGTCTCTATACCCAAGGGAACGTGGTACAGCAAATGCGGCATGACCTTATGCAGAGACAAGAGCGGAACACGCGATCAACAGGACAAGCTCATGGCAAATCGTTATACGACGCATTCGCCAGGCTGCATAAAACTTCCTGTCGTCGCACGTCCGAGCTCTCCTTGTGCAGGTTCGGTTACCTGAGTTCCAGTTGGCACAGGAAGGGTTGGTTGGTGGGAAAAATGGGAGACCAAAACACTGTACGTCTGCGGGGCGGGTTTGCTACTTGCGCAGCAAGTCTTTCCTTTGACTATAACGAACCCGCAGGGGCGCAGCGCAACCAGAGAATTAATGCCTAGGCGGACTGAATCGCAATCCGGACGTAGATGGGTCGGAGAGAGATGGTTGGTGGTGGTGGATTCGTAATCAACAAAGCAAACACAATAGCCCTCCCAGATTCCAAACAAATCCCACAGTTGTGGACTGATGTCTGGGAAAAGAAAACTCGAGATCAGATATACACTGGCAGAATTGCGCAAGGCAAGCCTTTTTCGAGTTTGCACGGTCCAGAATTGGGTAGCGATGTCGCGAAACGAGATGGGTGTCGCGGACGAGTTGGAGAGCGCTATCGTTGATTTCGAAATGGGAAGTGGATGTCGCCGTCGCGAAAACCGTCAAGCGCCAAACCGAGCTTTCTTTTTCCCCTCTTCCCTTTGGGCAGCAATGACAAGAATCTCGAGCTGATTTCGACCTGTGGATGTTTGACAGATTGTCGACCGACCCGGAAAAAACCCAAACAAAAGTCGTCTCCAAGACGTTTCTTTGACCCGTGCTTTGGGGGTGTTGTAGCGGGGAAGCAACCGAGGCGAGAGCTTTCTCGAGGGCGAAATGGATGCCCAAGAGCTACACAAAGCTGGGTGTTCCAAAGGTGATCAACATTCGAGCGAGGCTGATCGGACAAATGCTGGGGATTTTCAAAGCTGGGCAGAGCGGCGGTTTTGGAGAATGAAGCAAACAATCGAGGGAATGGTTTTTTTCGGGAAAAAGCGTCGATCACACTGGAAAGAAGGGACTGAAGCCTGAAGGAGGGACTAAAAGTAGTGTGGTGATGGATGATGGGGGGCGTGGTGGGAGGTGGGTAGGAAGCGGCGGCAGCAGGCGGTCGAGATAACTTGGCTGCTCAAGGTGGCAGAGGTGGCAGAGGTGGCAGAGATGGCATAGGAAAGAAGCTACTCTTTGTCCGGCCGTGGTAGCGTGTCTGTGTGGTCGAAGCCCTGCCCGTCGATCGGTGCCGCGGGTTGGAGCTAAGGTTGAGGGAGATGGTGGACAAGAAGTGACAAGACTGACATGGGTGGAGTCGAGTAGTCGTCGTCGTTTGGGAGAAGGATTGGAACAAGTCGAAGCTCGACCAGAACTGGCAGAAGGGTTCAGTTGCGGGTCGAAGGGCGGGATGGGGTGTTCAGTGAGGCAAAAGCGATGGGTGGAAGGGCGTTTGACAGTCGAGAAAAGCAAAGCTTGGTCAAGGTTCAGGAGCCGCCGGGGGGTCCCAAGGGCAAAGCACCTTTAAAAAAATGAGCCTAACACCCTACGAGCACCTGCAAGAGCGACCAGGGGAGACTCGGAGTTAGCAGCTTGAGGAGCCTAGCAGCCTCGTAGCCTAGCAACTTTAGCCAGGTTAGAAGGTTAGAAGGCGAGAAGGCCCCCCCCTGGTCCCCTTTCCCACCCGTCCAGCCCGTCTAGTGTTGGTGCCCGAAAAATCCCAAGGAGCACAGGGGGGCACCAGGAGCGGGGGGGTGTGAGGGGGGGAGGGGGCCCAACCCAGAGCAATGGCACCGAATGAAATCGGGATTGTTAGCTTCCAAGGTGCTAGGTCCAAGGTCTCAGCACTCAGGGAGGCGTCGGAGGTCACAGCCCGCGCGCAGCCCACACCTGGCCGCTTATGAAGACGCCTACTACTTTCGCGCGATGGGGGAAATACGATTGTTCGAGCAGCTCTTTGCGAAACTCGGAAGAACAAGGTTTTGGCAAACAAGACGCCAACTTGAACTCGGAATGTCAGTCCAGCCCAGACCGGCTCAACCGACCTCAGCAAGGGTTGGTTGGAGGCTATAGCTTCCCCAAGGGATAGCAAATTGGAGGCGAAAGGGAATGGAACGTTGCAAGCTCCCAGATGTCAGGTGCCCGGTGCCAGGTGCCAGGTGCCTGGGAGAGTTCAGGCTCAGGTTGGGTCTCGAACCTCTGGCCATGATGATGAAATCGCTCGCAACAACATCCCAAAGGGAGGGACACGACAAGGGATTGAAGGGAAAAGTGCCAACAGCTGCCATGCAGCTACGCTTCGCGAGGCACAAGGGACGTGGTTGGTGGGATGGCGTGTGGAAGTCAGGTCCGCCCAGCAGGAAGGAAGCACCATTGGTTACTGCAACACGACCTTCGATATCACGATGGTTATGGTGATTTGATGTTAATAATAACTGCTTGTGCCGTGGTTTATTTGTGCACATGTATTTGCGTTGCCCTTCTTGTAGATACCTACGGAGCACCTGTGTACCTCGTAGGTACTTACGAGCAATCACTCTTTCAGGATACCTCCATGCCATGTACCTACCTACCTACCTAGTACCAAATACATTATTAGTAGGTACCTAGTAGGTATGCACCACCTGACAGCTCACTGCTACAACGACTATTCGTAATTCCTCGTCACCAGACTTGTCTCTGGCCGCGCTGAAAAGGATTTCCTTTCATCCCTGTCGCCAAACTCGTCCATGTCAAGTGACTTCCTCTTCATGTGTCAGACCCATGATTTCTTGGGGCTCCTGGTGGCCCACTACTCTCCAAGGCCTGGGCCTGGGTAGTTCATCTGGCCAGCTGGTCACCTGCAATAACCTCCTCTACCAGTCCAAGTGAACCGCGCTTGGGCCTACCGCAGTCATTCTTACACGATTGTTCGAAAAAGCTACTCTTGACCTCTTCCAACTCGCTACTACCGACCAAGAGATTCCAGCCATGATTCAATACCACCCAAAGCCAACAGTCGGGGAAAGAACGGTTACCGGGATTCTGGAATCCCAGAGTGATTGATACATGGGTCTCGGAGATGGGCCGAATGGGCGGTTGGGGCAGTTGATCAAATAACGAAATTATCTCGCCTGACCCGCGCGCCGAGGTACTAGGTACATGGCTGGTAAAGAAAGAGAGAAGAAAAATTTCTCAAAAACAAAGCAATGGATCCCCTGTGGGACTCTCCCGGGTCTCCCCTTAGGTCCTCAGGTCCTCGCCCGGCTAAATCCAGCTTTACCTGTTAGGTAGAAGTGACCATATCCGTAGTACTCGTAATAGAGGTTCGAGTCAGGAGCAGTCGATGTCAGGCCCATGTATCTCACGGCAATGATCTGCCGGCTTGATGGATAGCCTATACTCGAACGACGTGTGTAACAAAAATATGTATGCTTTCGTATAAGTTTCCCACCCCTCTATTTGCCTGCTCCTCATGGGTACCTGGGTACCTACTGCGCGTCACTCATCTCTTCTTGATGCTGCGGATGCTTCTTTTCGTGTCGATCCTCGTCGACCAGACGTCGACCATTTGCAAGCTACTCCATACTACACCCTACTGCTGTCGCTTCACAAAACTGTGCAACCCGGGTCGAAACCTGCCTGTCATTGTAGCCTCCTTCGTACTCCACGGCTCTTTCATCGCGGCCATGTCATTCTTGTTTCCGAGGTGGGACCTGGTGATCTCATTCTCCATCATACTCCCGAGTTCGAGCCTTTCTGAAGGTTCCATGAGCCAGAATCCTTTTTGACCATTTCTGTCAAGTCCTGCCGCCTGTGGGCCTCTCAGCCCTCTGTTGTTCAGGGGTGAGGTCTTTCTTTACCTGAAATCTGGGATTGACGTCGCCCCCTCCCAGCCTCCACCGTCCATCAGCGAGTCATTCTTTTGATGTCAGAGAGTCTGGGATTCAGGCACGGTGGCTTGTCGATCAGGTCTCCTCGTATGCGCCCGTCCTTGATCCTATCGGTAGTGGTACCTGTTGTGTCGCGCGCATCTCTTTTTCCAGCCCTCCCCAACTTGGAGAGCTACCATCACTTGAATGCTCTGGCCCTTTACCGAGTCAGGAATGGAGTCCGAGAAGGTTCACAGATTACGGATGGAAATCAAGCAGACCCGGAATCTGCCCGCGAGACGCAGGCGGCATCCGAATTCTCCGAGTTGGTCGTTTCATCTTAGTCTTCGCTTCTGGTCACCAGCAAAGAATCATCACTACTACTACTACTCGGTATCTAGGTACGAGGCCCAAGGTCTTCGGAAGGTGCTCCGTACGGAAAACACAACGCCCTTTTCCGCCTTTTCCGCCTTTTCCCATGGGTGTGGATTTGCATGCTTGCAACTGGAAAGGTCACCAGGCCATGAGCCCGACGTTGTCATCCGCCAATCATTCGCGGAGCTTGCCACGGGAATCCTCTGTTCGCATCATGCTTTGATTTCCGAGCAGACGTTTCGTGACCCCGCGGCCTCGCGTATTCTTCAACGAGGTGTTCCCTACGAATGTTCATATGCACAAAGCCAAACCAGTGTCCAAGAACTTTCACTATTTCGAGGCGATTGATTGCGCCGGATTGTCGATGCAAGTAGCGACTGGAGTGAAATCCTAATCTGAAACCCTAATCCTCTTACCCATTACCTAGCTGTTCAATGGAGGGAGAGTAGCCAGAGTAGCCCAGCTCGCGGTTCGGTTCAGGTGCTCGTATGCTCTGCTCCGTACCGGGGATGCCTTCGCACCCGAGCCGGAATGCCCCGGATCGTGATACCATGCAATCCGAATGATTCGGCTTTCAGCGGTCCTCCGAGGCGTCATACTTCTGGAGGCCCTTGGCGCGCTTAGATGAGATGGTGGGCCAGCTTCTTTGGAGACACGGAGGAGGCACAGGGGGTTCCCGCACTGCATGTCTACCTAGGTAGGTACCTATGCAAGTAACATGTTAGCGATGGCTGGGATTGAAAATAATGGTCTGTGCACATCTTTGCACCCACTGCCACCCAGTACCTCGTACTCGCAGGGTTCCCTAAAGGGTACTGGGGTACCATGAGCGGAAGCGCTCACTGGCTGCGTAAACCCAAAGAGGACATGGTCACCAGCACCATCTGCCCGTATTCTTCTTTGCTGGGAGCATGCCCAGTGACTCTAATAGCCAGCCACCCACGACCCTTGAAATTGTCTGCTTGTGCGAAATCGGAGCGAGTCAGATTGATGGAATTATTATCCGGAGTGCCTTGCTGCACCTGATAGGAGCGTGTTGACCAGCGGACGACCATCTTGTCAATTCACCATGACCCTCGGGAGGTTGGGCAGCAATCTTCTTCGTCCCGTTGACCATCTAATACCGAATCCAGCACGGATGACGCTGTGCCTTGCTTTTCCTCCCGGCAGAGGAGCCAATTCCTCGACTCCGAATCCCGAGGTTGTGGTAGCGTTTCACTCGCGTCGTCGTCCCTACCACCCTACTCGACCTTACCGATCTGCAATTTAACCAACAGTCTCTATGGGCACGGCACTTGGCCACAATGACACAACCGGCAAGAGCTTGACTTGGCAGCGGTATTGAAGCGTCGTGGTTTAGAACCCCCGAGGGCACGGGACGATGTCGCAAACGCAATAGCGTTCGCTTTTAGCAATGGGTCAAGGCCGCTATCCATCAACAGCCCCTGTCTGAGATCGATGACATCGACGTCAATCCCGATTTCCATGCCAGTCAGGCTTCGCAAGTCAGAGTGCCGGGTCCAAGGACCATGGTTGATTTCGTTTCAAGCACTGATTACGAAAGAGCGCGACAGAGGCGAGGTTTCGGTCATCTCAAAATGTAGGGGTTTCTAGGTATGGCGCATAGACGGAGCAGTGCCTGGGAGCTAGTCGAAGCCTGGATTCCTCTTCCTTCCCATACATCCACCCAGGAAATAAGTCGGCGGTTTTAGGATACGACTCGTGCTTGCTGGAGGCTCATCTCCTGAGTGGCCTTTTCCCGGCTTCCTCACACAGTTCGCCGCCACCACTGCCCACCACTGCCCACCATCCCCTAGTCCCCCGCCAACGTCGCCCACGTGGCGCAGGCCCAGCAGAGCGGCACCAGTCCTTGCAGGTTGGCTTGGTCCCTACTTTGGGCCTATCGGCCGCCTAAGAGAGGCCGCCCAAACGGCGCGTCGCTCCCCTTTCGGGCCCCTCCCGCAAGCCACTTTGACGACAATGGGTGTATTCCATTCCAACTCGTCGACTCGTAACCACTGGATCTTCAGACTCCTGTTTCGCTACGATGCGATGCACAAGGGAGTACTCGATTAGCGACTGGGATGTGCATGCCCCTGTTCGACCCAACCGCCAAAACCTTACAAGCACCTCCGGATTCGGAGCTGCACAAAGGTGAATCGTTGGGGTATGGATAACAATTCCAACGGAAAGCATCGTATTCCCGCAAGCCACAAGGCTAGTTCCATGGCCGTCCCGAGATCATCATCTGCCGAAGGAGACTCAATGGTCTGCACCGAGTACTCGGAACAAGTGATAATCTCCTGGCAACTTTTTCTGCTGAGAAATCCTCGAACCGTCGCTGGGGGATGACACTGCACCCCACCTCCTTTTGTTGCGTACGCTCAATTTCGGCTTCTGGATTATTCGAGACGTCTTCTTTCGCACCCACAGGAAGAGCGAAGAGCGCTCGACAACAGAAGCCCCACCATCCACGTTGACTCGAAGCAATTTTGCAGAGGTGGGCAGGGTTACAGTCGTCCAGGCGCAGATGTGAAAGAGGGCATGGATAACCCCCGTTCTCTTGCGACTGTACCAGAAACCGAAGTGACCATACCTGCTCGTAGTGTCCTGTGTCCGATCGCCTACCCGAAGTGGTCCATGGATCCGGGCATCTAGACATCTCTGCATGTGTCCGAATGACCACTTAATAGCTGGGCCTTGCTGCCGTGTACTTGGTAGGTATTGTCGTTGTGGCAAACATGTTGATAACTTTGCTCTCCGGGATAACGAATCAGCTTGACAAAGCAGCCGTGGGGGTTAGGCCATTACCGACGAGTATTGTTGCAGCCAGAAAGAAGTAACATCCAGGCCGGCCGGCAATAGACGTAGGTTTTGGGACCTGCCGGACAAGTGGAGATGAAGCGGAATGTCATCACCGAGTTTTAGATTCCGTGATTAAAGAGACGGTGTAACTCTTGCGGCCTACTCGAAAGTATGTGTTTTTAGTGAGAAAGAATTTGCGACTGACTCAATCAGACTAGAGCATCGAGACTTTGGCGATGTCGACTGCCCGGCCCTGGTGGCGGCAAGACCAATCATGGATTCCAAGTCTGCAGACGCCACAGATCGTCGTGCATCCTGGCGCTGCTGAAGAAGACTCAAGACACCCCAAGAGTTATTACGCGAGGATGACCATTCCATTGAAGGGGCAATTGGAACCGGACTCGGTAAGCCAACATGGACCTTTCATAGGTGCAACAAGGGCATCCCGATGGTCTGAGTTTCCGGGACATGCGGCATCGGACCCAGTGCCTTGGTTCTGGGATCACACTATTACTTGAAGTTTGGTTGACCGACTACCACGAGTACAGTCAAGACACTCACCCTCTGTTGCCACGCGACTTCTCGTATGGCATGATGCAAGACTTGTCGAGGGCTCAAAGCAGGGCGATGATTTGGCCGTCACAGGGGCCGTTCACTAGTGTCCTCCGCCAGATGCAGTATACCAAGTACGACTACTCGTATTCACCACAGGTGCTCTAGTTCATCAGCACCCATCACCTGGTGTCAGTCACTCAGATGCCCCGGAGGCATCGCCAGTGAAAACCCATTTGCCTCGTCGGATGACGGCCAGGCCAGGAATCCGCGCCTCACTATCCATTCCCTCTCCCATCCTCCATCATCCATGGCCCATCGTATCAGCAGCCACTAAACTTGGCATTGGATCCCTGCATATCCATGCCCTTAATGAAACAAAGAGTGCATGACAAGCACAGTTTCTATATTCCGAGAATAATTCCCTGCACGCTGGTTGGTTTCCCACTCGTCATTTAACAATATTCAGAGCTCCTAGTCACCTCCCACAAGATCCACACTCCTGTTGGATGCCAAACACTTGGTAAATCCAAGACTATCTGGACCATTTGTAACAGCGTCGGGCCCAGGCGTCGTTGGGGCATTTTCCGGTGATTCGCGGTCAGCAAAGCGATGCCTCCAACCACAGCAAGTACGTACACGAGTATTCGTACTCGAAGGAGCTCGCAGGAGGTGGGATCGGGTCCCATTCGATTAACCGTAGCGGGGGGGAAGCATCCCACTAATTACGACTCGAGTCCGTCAATCAGTCAAAGACCTCAGCCATTGCTAGCCTTCCCATTGCCACGTGGGCCAAGCGTCGGATCATGGTCCAAAACAGCTGGTCTGCTCCAAGATCAAGAGACGGTGTGATCAAGACGTTGGCGAATAAGCATCGAGAAAGGGCAAAGTGGCAACAAATGGTCCTGGTAGCGCAAAGACAATGTGTAGCAGCATGGAGCTTGTAGCTCCTGGGAATCTGCAACTGCGCCCAAACAAGAAGGAGGTCGGCAAGAAAGATAGCTAGATATCAACAAAAGCTGACCAGGCTATGATTTTCGGATTCAGCAGGTGGACGGAGAAGACGTGCGTCAAAGTCCAAGATTCACACGGATCACAAGGGCATGGTGGACCAGAAGTGAATCCTCGACTCACTCGTTGCTCTGATAGCGAGGAAGATCAAACAACGGATCTGAAACTCAGCAAGCCAAGGGGGGCCCCACGCATTCCAATTGGGTGCCCGGCTCCCACCTGCGAGAACTCGTAGGTGGGGGGTTGCCGCCAAAAATGCTCTTTGGGGACGCCTAACGAGGAGTCCATCAAGCCTAAGCAATACTCGGCACCTTGTAAGTCCGGCCCCACCTGCGACGTGACTGGCACTGACTGCTCGCTGGGTCGGTCAAAGACGGACATCAAAGGAATTCCGGCTTCCGAAGGTGAGTGAAAGCAACCTTTGGCCACCAAGATCCATCGATATCCAATGAATACTCGGTATTGAGTCTCGAGTACCTTCACAATCTACGGTACACCTGCATCTGATCATCAAGGATTTTGGAATTCTGGACACCCCTAGAGCTTGATCGCCTGGCTTGTACAAATACTTGACCAAGGCCAGAACATCCAAAGGGCCAACAAAATGCAGGACGAGAGGGATGCGCCCATCACTCTGCGACGACCTTCCCCTTCCGCAAGAGGGACCGAAGCCTCCCCGCTCGCCTCATTTTCTCCTCAGAAGAGAACGATTGGCTCGACCACCAAGTCAACCCTTTCCTCACCGCGTCCTTCCAATCTTTTTGGCTCTCTGAGTATCCATCATTCCTGTTGTTTAAGAACCGCGGGCGTGGGTAATGAGTGGTCGGGGTTTGCTGATTGCACATGATGGTCGATCTTTTCGCATCTCGCACAACAGGCCACACAAAACTGCGGGTGCCCGTGTCTCGCCAGGCGAAACCCTGGCTCAGACTTACCCTCGCGCGTCCCACACATACCTTTGATGGCATCAAGACTTCCTCTTTTTGGCTTCAGAGTCTGGGTCTGCAACCCTCTCCTCCTGCGAATCCCAGTCGATGCAGGGAAAGCATGATGGTTTGCGGTTGGTTCACACTTGGTCGGTTCGAGAATTGACAGCTGTCAAAAAGACCACGCGAAACATATCACGAGACAGGATTGAAAGCAAGTTGAAAAAGTTGAGTTGCCATGCCCGCTTGGCATCTGATGATCCTCCAATCGCCTCGTTTTCGCAATGTCGCTCACGGACCGTCCACGCGTAAAGTCCCTTGCTTCTATTACGACATTTGGCCAGCGGATCCTGCCTGGATGAAGAAGGAGAGAAAGAGGTGAGGCGAACAGCGCTGTTCTAGACATTATGGTCCGTACACTCGCGCGTTTCGCTAGGTTGTGGTTGATCTTCGATCCGAAGTTTTGACCCGGAGCATCAGCATTGATGGTGGTGGATGGGGGCACAAAAGTCTATTCCCCATTGAAGATGGGCACGTTGCAATGGTCGCCCCGGACAAGCAGAAACCCTGGTTCTTTGCCGTATTCAGTCTCGATGGGATTTTCAGCCGTCATTGACGCGAGATTGACAGGTCAACCGCAAATGCTGCATGGCGCGGTGGAATGAGGAGTGGGGGGCCCACGGGTACACGAAGCCACCCCGTACCCCGGTCAAACCGTGAGCGTTGAAATGTGATGTGTCACCTTGTTTGCTCCCCTTGTACCTTCGTCATCGTATGGGCCTCTTACTCCAGTCTAGGGAGAGTCAGAGAAGGAATGCCGAAGTTTGAGAACTGACAGCACCAACGGGCCTTCAGAGCTACATCATACACGGGAGGAAGCAAACAAGGTCCGCAGACGACCAGTTCAGAACAAAGTGAGGAACACGCGAAATTGAGCAGCAAGCACTCATCTCGAATCTGGCGTCTAGAGGGACAACTCCGCCCGCTGGACCCAGCTCGTGAAGTGTCCAGCCACAACTGCACGGGCCTCTTTGTTGAAATTCGGTCCGTTATCAAGTCATACTGTTCACATTTTCCCACCCCGGTCACCGCCGTCATGCTCGGACGACGTGATGAAGTCCTTGACCAGTTTAAGGGCGGCAACTGCAAATGCCACCATGTTGGCTTGCCTATCACCTCCCAGCCCCGTATCCAAATCCTTGTTCGCACTGCCTTTTCCGCCCACCACAGCCAATGCAACGTAGCCCCTGCGATTTTCCGCCGTGTGTCAGCTTCACATGCTCCATCTTGAGGCGTTGTCAGGTATGAGGCGGTTAGGCGGCATCTGGAACCCAGGGGGAATTACTTACGGCTGCCTGTTTGGGGTCTTGCCACTGGCAGTTGGTCCTGCGGTTCCTGACTATTTTGAATCGAGAGCAGTCGAGTAAGCCAGAAAATCAATAGAGACATTCTCTGGCCTTGTGATCTTTGCCCAATCCAGCGAGGTCGACCAGCGTAGATACTAGAGAGAATGAAGCACGTACCTCACCAACGCAATAAGTCCCTTGCAGCTTTTCCCTCACGTTCTTAGCCAGCCCTTCGACCAGTTCCGGAGTAGGTCCATCATAATTATCGATGTTTTGTTGCGTCCAGCCGGCAAAGGCGATCCTGGATTCCAACGTATACAGCGTCAAGCCGCCCTTGTAGATCTTGCTTGCCCCTGGAGTCGAAAGGAGTGAGGCGGAGATGAGCCCTCCCGCTGCGGTCTCTGCCACGCAGATGGTTTCGCCACGAGACTTGAGAAGGGACGCCACGTCCTCGGCGGCGGATTTGAGTTGAGGCGGAGGGAACTCGGCGGATGACATCCTGCTGCGCTGGGTGAGGTTGGTGCCGTGAAGTCCGAATGCCACAGGGGGATTGCACAAGAGACGATGCGGGATGTGGGACTGTACGAGTCTCCGAGAGCAGACAGAATGCATCAAAGATGAATGATGAGTTGACAGATCCAAGAAGGATCTTATCATTGCTCGTCGTTGGAGTTGGTTTATCAATCATCAGAATGCGGGGATTTTCATGATTCCAGCCTCGGGCGAAGTGAAGACATGATATCAGAGCATACATACTATTTTGCATCTTTCCAGCCTCGACGACAATGTTTCTCGATCCAGCATTTCGAGTGTTTGTGAGCTGAGAATCAGTCATCTGGCTCCCAAATGTGATCAACAGCAATGAAACTTTGGTATATTCCCAACCGGCGTAACTGTCTATCACCTTTCTCACATCTTGAAGAGTATTGTCAGGTTGGAAGCCGCTCACACGGCGGTTGGCCAGCGTCCGGCCTCACTCTCATTCTCCTCCTTGGTGACCGTTTTGACCGCCTTTACATCTCTGGAAGTCCTCTATTCCATTCTTCGTCCTTCGTCTGACAGACTCGTTGAATAACATTGTGTCGTCACGGGGTGCCCTTTCATTCTCTACCCAAGCTCGGTCCCAAATCAACTGCCTCTCACTTGCGCTCCTTTAACATCATGGCGATCTCAACAAGGCCCCATGGCGGCACTGGCTTGCTGCTTGTACATGCTTGTCTTCCTATTCGAACAGCAGAGCACACATCAAGCTCTCCAACCAGTCTCCTCTGTCCGATCCAAACCAAGATCCACCCTGGTTTAGACCCTGTCCCCCAGGGTTGTTCTCTCCAGTTCCTGGCGCAGTTGCTCTAGGGATCACGTCTATCCAAAATCGTTTTCATCGACGCTCCCTTTTCTCCTTCAGTACCTCTCCGAACGAAGGCTCCTGACTCTTGAGAACTGAAACAATCCTTCGACTTATGCTTTGAGATCAAGATGATCCCTCGAGAAAGCCTTGGCCTGAAGCACTTTGCGGAAGACACATCTGGCCTTTGGTGACAGTCAGAACACTTGACGTGCGCTCATGCAACTCTTCAATACTCCTGGGGGTCAGGTGGATTGATTTGAGGGGATTGGAAGACAAAGGTTCGCGAAAACTGATTGGGAAGTTTACGAATTGATCGAACTTACAGGAGTTGTTACGTTGTTGCATCATCAACTGAGCGAGAGCATCTTCTCGACCACTTTCCGATGCGAATACCCTTCTTCAAGTCCTTGAGAATATGTGCGCAAAGATGGGACGAGAGAAAAACAGCTTTGTTAGAAAAGTGATATCGTGACGGCGCTAGCTGGTATGTTCCTTCGTTCTCGAGGTACTCGATCAATCTCGTATTGTCGTCTGCCTCAGCAACCATCTGAAGATGTTTATCCCCATCAACCACCCCGTTGGAGTGCCTGTGAAGTCATCCTACCAGCTTGAAATGAAAGGGCTGTTGATTTTGGGTGCTGAAGCGAAGCACGAGGTTATCAAATTGGTTCTCAATGCCCCCCTCTCGACATCATCTTCTCCAAACTTCCTCGATGCTGAGTTTGCGACCTTTAGCATCTCCCACTTGCAACTCATCGAAACTCTTACCTTACTATCAATCCAGGTCGCTTTTCCATCAGTGACAATACGATCAATCCCATCTTCTTGAAGGTCTTGACTAACATCGTCTCAGACATCATACCCCTCCTCGTTCTATTGCAACATGTCACAGAGGCTTCAGTCAAGACTCTCAACGGATGCTACGATCCTGCCCTCCCCTTGATTCTGTTACACCCCAATAAGCTTTCTGGAGCAACAAAACTCGGTTGCAGGAAAAGGAGTAAATAAATTGGAACGTATAACAGTGGTTAAGCTGTTGCGTTACACCATCAATCATTTGCCCAGAAAGGACAAACTAGGACCCTGCCAGACGACGACTTTGCGAGCAAATGTGGTATAAGACCAGGCTGGAGGATACACTCTACGGTGGTTGCTCAAGGCTGAGTTGCGCAGTTCATACAGGCTCAGGACGACTTTGAACGCGGGTGCCTCAACCGAAGTGAGTGTCAAGGTACGCCTCCTGTACATATGACTGGCAATTTTTTCCTTGGATTTCACCAATCGGCGAACCTACGACGATAGGCAATCTTGAATGACGCCTTCATCGAGCCTTACATCTTAGACGCCCCGTGTTTGGACATCTTTCGCCTTGAGAGACGATCAAACAGATGCCGAATATAAAACGTTGAATACCCGGGCTCGCTTTACAGGTACAGAGATCTCAGCACAGACACGACAGAACTCTAGAAGTGATCGACAAGTATGATACCATCATCAGAAATGAAAGATCGTGGAATCAGAGACTGACTTCCTTCCAAACCATTGCCGCCAGGACCTTTAGAAGACGATCTTCCAGCCGTTAAACATTGAAATGGTGCTTGGAAACCGAGACACCAGGGCAAAGGGAATGACACCGTCTACGGCTGTTGCGAGGCAGACATTCTCCTTTGCCACGCAGGACAAGCCTATAATTCTTCACCTAAACCGGGCCGAGGGGACTGTAAGATATTCAATCGGTTGCAAGATCTTTACTTACTTACCAGAGACATGGGCGCGCAGGGAGAAAGAGAGATATACAAGGGAAGAGATCACGAAAGGCCCAAGCCCGACGGTCGACTGGAGATTCGGCTTTGCGGGAAAAAGTAATTCTCTGTGCGAATTGTCACCTACTCGCAGATCTATACATATCCTACAGACGTACATCGAGGACGTGAGGAGTAGTTGCTCAGGGCAATCCACAAGCGTGGTTTTATCGCTCTTCATACAGGATGACAAGTCCAGGAAAAAGGCGAAAGCATATTTGCGGCATAAGTTACGCATATTCAGATGGACCTAAGACTTTGTTGCCTCTGACATGGCGTGCCTTTGTGCCCTGAAGTAGTCGCTGATCGAGCCGTCTCAAGTTCGATGTAGACCGTTTCAAAAGCTCTATGCTACGGCTCTGCTGTGGTCGCTGTGGAATCAGACAAAAGGGGTTCTTGTTCGATGACGCTGTGGACCTGAAAGCTTATCACCGCCTTCAGCTCTGGAAGAAAAGAGACGAAGCAAGAGAGAAAGATTGTATGTGTTGTCGGCACTGGTCGAGCCTTGCTCATCTCCTACCCCTTGACCTCGACATGCTGCTCTGCGGATTTTCCCTGGAGCTCGATCCAGCGCTCATTGCTGCCCTCCTCCCCGTCATCCTCCTCCAGATCCTGCTCGGCCTTCTTCATGCCAGCGACAAAGGCACTCTTGGAGAACAAGAAGTCGACCTGCTCGAGGGTCTTGCCTCCCGTCTCGGGACAGAGGAAGAAGACAAAGGCGACGGCCACGAGGTTGCCACTCAACACCCACAACCAGAACTTCCAGCCGACGTTGGTCAGGCCGATGGGGCCCGCGAAGACCGTGATGAAGGTCATCAGCCACTCGCCGAAGCCCGTGAAGGCGCCGCCAATGTGTCGGTACTCGAGCGGCGCGATCTCGGAGCAGTACAGCCACACGCACCCTTGCCAGGCGTACCCAAACACGAACAGGAAGGCGAAGATGATGCCGATACCTGCCCATTGAATGGATTTCGTGGAGGGCACGGCTTGGAGGACTGTGAAGATGAGCATCAGGGCCGACATGACGCAAGCCCCGTACAGGAGAACTGATCGCCGTCCGACCCTCTCGATCGTGAAGTACAGCGGCACACAGCCCAGCGCGAAGCAGATGTTGAGGATACCCGCGAGCAGGCTGACCAGGGAAGGCGCGGCTCCAACTCGGCTGAGGATGACAGAGCCTGTTTTTTACCAACCAGAGTTAGCACTTGTGACCAGCTGTTTGATAAGAGAAATGGGTACAGTACTCCAATAGGCAAGCAATGAAGAGCCCATCCACTCTCTGATCATCGGAAGCCAGAAGCAGATACATAGCCGTCGGATGATCTTCATGGGCGTGTGGTCGATGATGCCGCTCGTCGTAAAGGCCTTCCAGTGTAGACTCGACTTTGCCTCCTCTTCTGCTTCGATGGCGATGAGGATCTCGCGCTTAATCCTCTGCACTTGTTCCGAGTCGATGGGCGCATCGTTCAACCGCTCCAGAGCGTCGTCGCCCTCCGCGTGCCGGTTCTTCGCATAGTAGTATCTCGGCGTGTCTGGGAGGAAGAGCATGCACACTCCCGCAATGAGCGCAAAAATACATTGAAAAGCAATGGGGACTCTCCAGCTCCACTGGCCGTTGGACTTGATGCAGCCGTAGTCTATCCAGTAGGCTATTGGGACACCGCTAATAAGCACTGCAGGATGCTGTTAGTAGAACTGGATGGAGTCGAGGATGTCCGCAGACGACCACGACAGTGTCGAAAAAGAACACGGGTCCCCTCGAGGTGGGTGAACTCACTTATGGCATTGAATGCATTGGCTGGACCACGGTCCCCTATTTCGACACCCGTCTCTGCCAAGTAGGTGGGCACAGCACTGGAGATACAGCCGATAGCGAAGCCAGTAATGATGCGGCCAACGGTAAGCTGTGCCACAGAGTTGGCAGTCGCTTGGATGATGGACCCCACGACGGCGGCGGCATTACCCAAAAGAATAGTCCCTCTCCGGCCGATTTTGAAGGCAAAGGTGGCCACGATCAGGCAGGTGATACACGCCGACAGCGAGTAGGAGCTGGAAATCCACGGTATGACCCATTCCCCAGTGGGATTACCGATTGCATCCAGGAACGGCTTGTGCAAGACTACACCGCCGAGTACACCAGCATCGTACCCATACATCATGAAGGAAGTTCCGCAGATGAACTTCATCAACCAGTAGAGGCTTCGACCGCGGAGGTTGATAAGGACTCCCATCTTGAAAGTTCAACAAGCCTGCAAGAAAATGCTGGTTTCCGAGGGAGCGTGTGACTTCTCTGGCTGAAAAAGATGGGTGTTTTGGATGATGCTGGAATTCAATGTGGCCCGGACTGCTAACCTTGAGAGTAGTATTATACTCCAAGGAAGAGCCGTGTCAAGCCATCAGAGTCAACCAGGTCCACAAGGACAGAGACTCATCTCCGCAGTTTCGATGGGATTTCGCCGGCTTGGTGCAGGACCCGCGGGCATACACCTTCAATAGCCTACCAAATATCTGGATATCCGGGAAGTAGATGTGATTGGGTATTAAGCATGCTCCAGGTTGGAAACTGGTCCCTGCTTCTGCTTGTCAGTGGGGATAGTGTCAGGACTCCTGGCAGTGGAGCCACGGAGAGGAAAAGAGTCAATAGATTCTTGATACCAGTGTGCATCGTGACATGCGGAGCCTCACTCACTTTGCGCAGATGCTGGACGAGGCTAAAGAGCGTAGCGGGCCGAGCGCTTCTAAAAAACCCTTTGCCCCATGAAGATGTCCTACCAGCCAGTCATCATTGCGGCCAGGCGGACAGTTCGACCCGCGCATCTGGGGCCAGTATGGCAATAGGCTGCGGGTTGTCGTCTAAAAGATATCGCAGAAGGTGGCGATCGCAGTGTTCATTGCCGTCAAAGTAAATTGCGCCATGATGAACCCCGCACAGGTGGACAAGTGGACAAGTGCGTGTGGAGGAGCTTTTCGAGGCCATTGATTTCCTTTGAGTCAGTAGATCTTGACTAAGTCTTCTTCCAAACCTGGCTCACTGAAAGGATCAACGGAGCTGTCCGACGGAACCGCTGAGAGGCAAGCATGGCATTCGAAGAGAAGGACCAAATTCGACAATTGGTTTGGCCACGATTGCGAGAGGTTGCCATCCCCGACTCGCGCTTTCACTATGACTTCTCCAGCTTTATAGCAGATTTCCACGGCTCTCAGGCGGCAACCGAAAGACTGGTTTTACTGCGCTGTTATAACGATGCCCAAGTTGTCTTCATCACCCCGGACAACTGTTTGGAACAACTTCGCTTGCGAGCTCTGGAAGATGGCAAAAAGGTATTGGTGACAACCTATGCCATCAGACGCGGTTTTTGGCTGCTAGATCCCGCAGTGATCGTGTCGCCTGAAGCAAGGAAACTCGCTTGTCTCTTGGATACCATGGAACGGCCTGGACTGGGAAGGGCCTTGAGCCTCGCAGAAATCCAGCAGCTTGGCCTGCGGGTGGATTTGATGGTGACAGGTACAGGAGCCATCAATCATCAAGGTATTCGATTCGGAAAAGGGCATGGGTTTTTTGACCTCGAATGGGGGATTTTGACCACCATCAAGACAGTCAGCTTTTCTGTTCCTTGCATTGCCCTCGTGCATGACTGCCAGGTGTTGGAGGAGGAGCTGAGACCCGAGGTCTTTGACACGGTGTGCGATTATATTGTCACCCCAACCACGATTATTGACATTGCTAAAGCGGGGGTCGTGTTGAAGAAACCAATGTGTGGAATCTTATGGGATAAGTTGCAGCCGGGAATGCTGGAAGACATTCCTCCTCTGGAAGAATTGCGACGGCTTCAAGGGAGAGATTGACCTTTTGCCGCCAGGGCAACCAACTTCATCGAGCATTCCTGCAGACTCAGCTTCGGTGGGTCGACACCGGCTGATAAGGTGTCGTTCATATTGCTCATCAGGAGTTGACTAGAACTGACCTGAATCGAAATAAATAGCAATTGAGGTGGTCGGTGTTGAGAGAGCACACCCATGGTTCGGCTGGCTGTCTTGCGTCCCGAACCGGAATGAGTTTGAGGGAATCTTCCTCGAAACTTCTCAACAGGCCATGGTTCTTGCTTGATTATTTTCATGCTTCCAAATCACTTTACAGGAATTGCCAAGGATGGATAAACAGCTGGCGTAATTGATAATGCGCCTGAAGCCAGGAACAGTGTGGAGTCGGTCGCACTGGTCTGTATACCTGTTCGGACTTGCTGTAATTAGTGCTTGGTCTGTGCAAAGGAACGAGGCTTTCGTTGCCACTCAGGCGACGCAGATGACGCACCTCTTAGTCAGGGATCTTTGTTTCGCTGCAAGCCACATTCTCGATGGTAGCGTTGGACCAATGGATGTGTATCATTTACCTCTTTCCGGATAGAGTAATTTGCTTGGTCTCTGTTTCAAAAAGACTATAACGGAGGCACTTTGTTCGCAAGAGTTCTGTTGCTTAGGAAGATGCAGTTGAAAAATAGCCAATGGTTGGATCTTTCCCTCGGACTCTCTGCGGACTATAGAGACGGTTCGCTTGATCCGATTGAGGCTGGCATATGGCACGGTGATTTTTCGAACCGTGTGGGTTTCCATGACAAAGAGAGCAGTTGCAGCTTGATTAGCAAGACCATGATTATTCAGTAGATGTGTCTTGGAGCCATTCGAGTGGAAACCGTGAGGTCGCCGGGCTGAGCATGTGGTCATCGATGGTGGTATAAGAGGGGACAGGCGGTCTTGTATCATCTGTTCCATCAGGTGCAACAATCCTGACTGTTCAACCAAATCATAATCCGAAAACAACTGCCTTGTCCAAGCAACTCACCATGGGTATCGACTTCACAGTCTTCAAGGGGTCCGACTCCGGTGAGATCGTGCAAGCCAAGGGTCATCGTGAGGTCGGCCAGACACAAGCTCTAGTTGCGCTGTCGCACTGTGGAGTTTGCGGCACAGACACTCATTATCGCCATGCCGACCAAGGATTGGGTCATGAAGGAGTCGGTGTTATCAAGGAGGTTGGAAGTATGGTTGAGAAGCTCTCAGACTTGAGGGTCGGTGACCGTGTTGGAATGGGATGGATGCAAAGGACATGCGGCTATTGTAAATATTGCTTAACTGGTGAGTGGCTCATTATCCCAGGACTGACTCTGCGCTTGCGAGCTTCCCGACGAAGTCTGCAGATTTGGTCTTCTTAGACGGAGAAGCCTGAAGCTAACTCCAACAACAGGTAGGCAGTTCAAGTGCCTGAACAACGAACAGTTTGGGACAGCCAATTTGGACCAAGGTTGCTTTGGTACAGGCGTTGCTTGGGACGTCAGCACGCTCTTCAAGATCCCAGACGAAATCTCTTCCGAGTCCGCTGGGCCATTGATGTGTGGTGGTGCCAGTGAGTTTACCAACCTGACAACTTCGGCTTTCCACCTTTGGCGAACTCGTTGCTAAGGAACGTGTTGAACAGCTGTCTGGGGCCCGCTATACGAGCAGGGCTTCAAAGCAGGTGATCGTATCGGGATCGTAGGAATCGGTGGGCTCGGACACCTGGCCATTCAATTTGTATCGAAAATGGGAATGGAGGCTGTTGTCTTCTCGGGAACCGAGTCCAAGAAGGAAGAAGCGTTCCAATTTGGAGCCAAAGAATTCTACGCCACCAAGGGTGTCACAAAGTTCGAAGGTATCGAGCCCGTCGACGGCTTGTTGATCACGACTTCGGTGCTACCTGATCTCTCACTGTAAGTTTCAACACCAGCCACATCAGGAATTCGAGGAGAATGCTTACGCTGCATAGATATCTACCTGTATTGGCGCCATATGCGAAAATCTTCCCACTCACCATCAGCATGGACAGCTTGCCAGTTCCGGCTATGCCACTCGTAATATACGGCTACTCGATAATTGGTTCCGGCGGAGCTCAACCCCAGTCCATTCAGGCAATGTTGAGATTCGCAGCACAACATTCCATCAAACCTGTCACCGAGAAGTTCCCAATGACACAGAAGGGCGTCACGGATGCAATGAAGAAGCTGGACGAGGGAAGCGTAAGATACCGTGGAGTCCTTGTTGTATAAGGAAGGAAAAGGTTCTCCGAACAGGAGTGCATGAAGTACCTTGTATAATGGAACATTATGGAGAGTGAAATGGAAACTGAAGCATCGTTTATGTGAAATGACAAAATGACACAACGACGCGTCTGGAGCGCGACGCGTTCACACAATTAATTATCGGCACTCAAGCTACTCGACGTACTAGGTTCATCTGTGCAATCCATCTCATTTCTCTTCTCTCTTCTCAAATCCTGAACAAAGAGGGTCCTCACAGGGCTCTGATGGCAAACTTGAGATAAATTGCCAGAAACTGCTGCATCAGCATCCATCATGCAATGCCCGCTCCGAAATCATGGCTGGAAGAACTAACACTGAGCAAGCTACATCGACTCGCAACAGCACTGGGCACGCCATGCTCAGGAACAAAGCTTGCACGTATAGAAGCCATCCGTAACGCAACTTCGAACAGTGTGCAGAATGGAGACAGCAGGGGTACCGTGTCCGACTTGAGTCTTCTGAGCATAGATATGGGCATCAGGAATCTGGCCTTTGCACATCTCACAGCACCGGCTGAAGAGGTCACGAGACCGCTCAAGCATATACGGTACGGAAGGCCGACGCTGCGAGCATGGCGTCGAATAGCAGTGGCAGAGTCTTTGGATGTCACGACGAGCAGCCACCGGGATTCGGCATTAGAGATGTCGACGTCCGCGGCAATCGAACTAGTTGCAGCAGCCAAAGAATCATTCGAGCCCATTGATTACGCCCGGCACGCCTACAATCTTGTCAAATCCATATTACAGACTTACCAACCCAATCATATCTTGATTGAGAGACAAAGATTTCGATCAGGTGGCCAATCGGCGGTTCAAGAATGGACCCTCAGGGTTGGTGTGTTTGAAGGCATGCTTTATTCCGTCCTGCGGACTCTGATCGAGGAGCACAAACTGCAGCTAAGCATTGAACCAATGCAGCCTCCCCGCGTCAATCGGTACTGGCTTGAAGGCTCCAAGGACTTGCTAGGCTCGAAAGAGAAGAAGATGGTCGGTCGCGAGGTAAAGAAGGCAAAAGTTGATCTTGTTGGAAATCTGCTCAGAGAGGGAAGCTCAGTTATCTGTGTTGGCAAGGAAGTTCAGCCGACAGCTCTCGACTTCATATCGCGCGTTAGCCAGGCTTCCAAGCGTGGGCGAGCTGATACTACCAATATATCAAAGCTAGATGATTTGGCCGACTCGCTCTTGCAGGGATTGGCATGGATCCAGTGGCAAAACAACCGAAGGCGCATCGAAGCCCAGGGGCGAGATGCAGTCGATATGGCGTCTGGAACCTTGTCGTAGGTCTCTTTTCGGTTGACCTGGTGAATGACAACATTTTTCCATTTGGTTCCCGACCCAATGGCTCCAATCTTTGTGCTTCGAACAGCCTCTGGGCACACAGACGTTTACCCGCGTCTCCTTCTAAAGCAATCACATCAGCAGCGTTCTGAGAAATCACACTATGGAGCTTTGCTGGACGGCAAGTCTCCGAAGAGGTTACTGTCATCTTGTGTTCTTGTGTGCCTCCCTTCCCAAGAATAAACACTCGAGATTGCAATCGATATAGCCTCGTCGCATTTGAGGACGATGTAGCCGACTGAGAGGGAGTGGATCAAACTGCACCACATCCTGAGTCCACTTCCAGACCCACCAAGCTATGTGTTGGATATCAGGAGAAATCTCGGAGCAACCGCGAGGTAGAGCAGCACTGAGCAGCGATCGAGGATAGTGAGGGTGCTGGACGATACGCTCGAACTGGCGGGGACGAGTGGAATATTACGAATCGGCGTGTCTGTACGAGTCGGATGGGATATGGAACATGGCAGGTTGCTGTGAATGGAGCTAATGATCCGGAGCAAGAATGTAACTGTTACACGCCAGAAGGATCCAAAAGGTCGGTTCAAGACCAAAGATCAGACGGCTATCAACAGCAGACATCGTTTCAAGAGATGCAGAGTCGCACCAGATCTGATGAGGGAAAATGCGAGGTCCCGTCGATACAGCGGAGGGGAATGAGAAGGTGCAACCATCCTAAGAGTAGAAAATCATCTGGCCACCGTTTTGTCATATATCTCTGGGACTGCGCTTCATTCTCACCAGCGCCAACCTCTTCTCGTGCCAGAGTTTCTGATTGCGTCTTGTCCAACTCGTTTCTGTCCCAGATCGACAAATCTTCAATCATGCTGCACGTTCTGTCTCTCGTAGCCATCTCTCTCTTTTCCGCCCTCAGCTTTGCCTCGCCTCATCCACAAACAAGCACCACACCCTGTATTTCGGAGACAGACGGTAATGCCGGCGCCAGTGACACCGTCATCACTGTGGCCAGCACTCTGACCGCCACCGTCGTCGCATCGGGGTCAGCCACTTCGAGCTCTAGCACTACCACTGCTGGCCCATTGACCACTCCAACCTCATGGCTCACCGTCACTGCTTATCGGCTTGGCTCGCCAATCCACCTTCTGCCAATGAATGCTGCCGGCTATCATTTCTATCTTGGAGGAGACACAGTGTCATACTGTCCAACAGAAGTAGAAGAAGAGGGTGGCATATGTCCACCAGGAAACCAGACGGTGCTTTCTCTTTGCTCGATGGTGAGGTGATTTTGTCGACGTTGGAGAGCTTCACTAACAACAGACAGGGCACTCTTGTCCCTGGAAGTCAATATTTGTACGTGACACCTAGCGGCGAGCTCGGCTACACCCAAGCACATTCAGTTTCCATGCCTGAAGGGTCAGTCCAGTGTCCTTTCACGTACTCCAAGGCCCCCGGAGCGACAATTGGACGATTGGATCTAAGAGTATTCGGGGCCTTGGGCCTGGTCGCATGTCCTACCTATGGAGGAACCTGGCAAGTTTTCGCAAACCTGGTAAGTCGTCCTCCACGATTCAGTCCATAGTTGGAGGAGCCATCATTACTGCGCGTCAGCGTTGGAACAATCTGATCAGTCATTACAGAAGAACATTACGGCACCTCGAGGCAATGTGTCCCAGTGCCTTGGGTTTGATCCTTTGGCTTTTGATACTCCCAATATTGGAGCGTGGCAATACACGTAAAAGCATGATCTGCTCAGTGTCTTCACGATTCGGGACAGATCGGGGATTCTGCTCAGCGTATCGGATGAATTCGCGCCACTGCTGGTACATAACCGCAGGGCACAAGAAAACCAGACGAACCTCGGCACTTCAAAGGCTCTGGTGGGATGATGGCGTCGGAACACATGTGCATCTTGGTTGCTCCAAGGCTTCTGGCAACGTGGGAACAGCGTGCGACGGTGTAATGGGCATCCTGTCACCATCGATAACATGATGGCAAAGACTTCCGAAAATTTCAAAAGGATCTTCAAGCCATAAGGGCAACAGAGAGACAGATAGACAGCCGGAGGAAAGGGAAAACAAAAGCCCAGCCAAAGGGTGACGCCTTTACCCCACACAAGACCAAATGATTTTGTCGTCGACTGATTCTTGTAGCTGATCTTACCCACATGCCCCGGTTCCGAAGGCCAAAGGAGTCTCATTCCTGGGCTTTGGCTGGATGGGCGGAACCCACTGGAAGCTTAGTGATTGGGCTGCATCTCTAGGAACCTGCTCGGACCTCTCAACGGGCACATCTCCTCCCGGACAAGTCGTCGACAAGGTGCCTCTAACGATTTCGGGCATTGCGCTGCTCTGGCTGCTCTGACGTATAGTATTATATCAACCTCCCCCAGCTCTTGCCTCGGTGGCCGCCCTCTGACCAACTCAGTTCCTCTTCCTCGCTTTCATTCTCCTCGCAGAAATCCGACCTATCCGCCAAAATGGCCAGCATCGAAAGCATCAATGAAGGAGTCGCCATCAATGGCGCCGTCAAGGACTCGTACCGCAAGATCCTTACGCCCGAGGCCACTGCCTTCCTCGCTCTCCTCCATCGCACCTTCAACGGCACCCGCAAAGCTCTGCTCCAACGACGAGTGATCCGTCAACAGGAGCTTGACAAGGGCAATTTGCCAGATTTCCTCCCCGAGACCAAGCACATTCGCGACAATGACGCCTGGAAAGGTGCTCCTCCGGCTCCCGGCCTTATCGACCGCCGCGTTGAGATCACCGGACCAACGGACCGGAAAATGGTTGTCAATGCTTTGAACAGCAATGTGTGGACTTACATGGCTGACTTTGAGGGTGAGATATTTGACAGATACCTGCTGAAATCCGCAGCTGCTGACTCGTTCTGCCTGTAACAGATGCCCAAGCTCCCACCTGGGACAATCAGGTCTCCGGCCAGGTTAACCTCTACGATGCCATCCGGAAGCAAGTCGATTTCAAGCAAGGGGAAAAGGAATACAAATTACGTACAGATCGCGTATTGCCAACGCTCATAGCTCGCCCCAGGGGGTTCCATTTGGAAGAGAAGCATTTCACTGTCGACGGCGAGCCCATCTCCGGTTCCTTGTTCGACTTCGGCCTGTACTTCTTCCACAACGCCTTTGAGCTGGTCAAGCGTGGCACAGGGCCATACTTTTACCTTCCTAAGATGGAGTCCCATCTCGAGGCGAGACTCTGGAACGATGTTTTCAACCTATCTCAAGACTACATCGGCATGCAACGAGGCACGATCCGCGGAACCGTCCTTATCGAGACAATCACCGCCGCCTTTGAAATGGACGAGATCATCTACGAGCTCCGTGACCACTCAGCTGGTCTGAATTGCGGCCGTTGGGATTACATCTTCTCGGTCATCAAGAAATTCCGCCAAAACCCCAACTTTGTCCTCCCAGACCGATCCGCTGTCACCATGACTGTGCCTTTCATGGACGCTTATGTCCGTTTGCTGATTAAGACCTGCCATCGCCGCGGCGTCCACGCCATGGGTGGTATGGCCGCTCAGATCCCCATCAAAGACAACCCGGAGGCCAATGACAAGGCCATGGAGAACGTCCGACAGGACAAGTTGCGCGAAGTTCGGGCTGGCCATGACGGGACCTGGGTTGCTCACCCTGCACTAGCAGTCATTGCCTCTGAGGTGTTCAACAAGCACATGCCTACCCCCAACCAGCTCTACAAGCGCCGTGAAGAGGTTTATGTCACCAAGAACGACCTTCTCAACATGAACATGCCTGGAACCGTGACGGAAGACGGCATCCGAAAGAACCTCAACATTGGTCTTGGATACATGGAGGGCTGGCTCCGCGGCGTGGGCTGCGTGCCGATCAATTACCTCATGGAGGACGCTGCCACGGCCGAAGTCTCACGTTCGCAGTTGTGGCAGTGGGTTAAGCACGGAGTCAAGACTGCCGAGGGCCATACTGTCGACAAGGCTTACGCTCTTCGATTGCTGAGGGAGCAGGCAGAAGAACTGGCGTCCAAGGCGCCGAAGGGCAACAAGTACCAGCTTGCGGCCCGATATTTCGAGAGCCAGGTGACTGGCGAAGATTATGCCGACTTCTTGACAAGGTATGTCCCATTTGTCTTTCTAGCTTCCGAGTTGTACGTCATGACTAATACTTTTGTTCTCAGTCTCCTGTACAACGAGATCACCACTGTGGGATCGTCCCAGCCTGTGGCCAAATTGTAAGCCATGTGATGACTGGACAGTAAAAGACGGGAGTTGGATAGGAAACTCAGCCCGGCAGAGAGAAAACAAGGGGCGAAGTCAGCGTCGACTTGATCTGGCTTTGGCACGGAGCGATCAAGAGAAGCGGACAGTGTACAGAAGTCAAATGCAGACCAAAAAGGGTCGAATTCCTTACTGCGCCAGAGTGCCAGTCAAATGTATGCCTTTATGTAGTATGCAAATAGTTTATGTGAAAAGGACTAGCAATGAATTTTGACAAGCAGTGAGATGAGATCAAGTGTAAATTTGGAGCTCAACATGGCTCGCCCCAAGATGACCCGAAGCTTGGTGCCCCTCACCATCGTTCAGCCACCGGCGCAATACACCGGCGTCCCGACCACCTTTCTCCAAAATATGGAGAGATCTGGATCACTGTAGGTATAATATAACAGTATCTGACGGCAGGAACCCCGTGACTGTGTTCTTGATGAACGTTGTTGGTTTTGAAAATCACACTGCTTGAAAAATAATATATCTGTGAGTCCAAGAGACCGAGTTTAATCTCTACAGGGACCATTAAGACCAAGCCAAAAACCCATCCATTTGCTCTCGACAAACCAACACCGAAGTCCAGGTGGACAGGAAGACACAGAGACGAGGACAGGATACTCGGTTCACAGTTGAAAACGACAGGAGCCTCCGACAACACACTGTTCGCTTTTTCAAGATGAAGATCCTCATCACCGGGGCAGGCGGCTTCCTGGGCCAATTCCTCGCCCGCGAACTGCTCTCCAACCCGGACAACAAAGTCGTCCTCACAGATATCATCGACGTGCCCGTGCCCAAGGGGGCCCAGAACCCGCAAAACGCGACCTGCGTCAAAGCGGACCTGCTGAAAGACCGCAGCGTGGTCACGCCGGACCTGGACGCGGCATATATCTTCCACGGCATCATGTCTGCGGGCTCCGAGGCAAACTTCGATCTCGGCATGAGCGTCAATCTAGAGTCGACGAGGTTGCTTCTCGAAACGATCCGAAAAGTTCGGCCGGGCTTGAGAGTCATCTACTCGTCCAGCGGCGCCGTCTACGGCCGGCCGTTGCCAGAGGTGATCACAGAAGACGTCCTCCCCACGCCGGAAGGGTCCTACGGCGCCGCCAAGTTCATGTGCGAGATCCTCATCAACGACATGACCCGTCGAGGCTACATTGACGCATTCATCATCCGATTCCCTACCATTACTGTCCGACCTGGGAAGCCCGCTCCGGCTGCTTCGGCGTTCATTTCGGGCATCATTCGCGAGCCCCTGGCGGGCAAGGAGTGTGTTTTGCCAGTCAAGGACCGATCCTTTCCCAGCCACGTGTGCTCGCCAAAGACTTTGATCACCAATCTCATCTACACGCTCACCTTACCCTCGGATGCTCTGCCGAGTCACAAGCGCGTGGTGAACGCGCCGGGACACGTTGTCACGATCCAGGACATGCTCGACGCGCTGGCCAAAGTCGGAGGCGAGGATAAGCTAAAGTATGTCAAGGAGGAACATGACGAGCCCATTGCCAAGATTCTATACACGTGGGCGGTCAAGTACGACAACTCGTTGGCGTACAAGCTGGGCATGAAGAAGCCGGATAGCTTTGAACAGTCGGTGCGCGAGTACATGGAGTATATGGAGGAGCAGGAAAGGTTGTCCTAGGGATGAAGAGGGAAGAAGGAAGAACGGGGATCTGAGGCTGAGATGATACAAGGAGGACCGTAGGAGGATGGAGAAACCAGGCTTGCAAAAGGATGTAGTTAAAACGTATGCATGCACATATTGTGTGTTTGAAGAGAACCCGTCATCTCACAACTCTCAGTTCACAACATATGGTATACCGTACCTATTCTTCTTTTCTTCCGCTCTCAAATCTTACCGCTGACCTTCGACCCCTATCTGCAAAGTCTTCTAGAAGTCCAAATCCATTCTCAGGAGGCTGCACGAAGCGACGCTGTGATGCGCGACCCTCACCCGCCCTCTGTCTCACGTCTGTGTCTCGCCGCCTGGCTAGGAGCAAGGTGCACACTCAACCGACCCGGTTGCCACGCATATGGATCCATCCCAGTATTGCGGGCAACTGTATACCTGCCGAGACTGCCTAGTAATAATATCCGCCCCTTTCATGGTTCCATCGGCGTCGAAGCCGGTCTTGGCCGATCGAGCGCCCTGCCAGTGTCCTGTTCTGCGAGCTAAGCGGGCGACGTGGGGGATCTCAGTGTCTTCACGGACAGGCAGAGGAGGGGGAACTGGCCCTGGAAGTATCAGGCTCTTACGCCCTATTCTACAGATCTAATAGAAAAGGAATGAATACCTAGTACTGGGTAAAAGAAAGAAGCCCCTTAGGTTGTCTATGCCATGTAATACGTACTTGGTACCACGTACCTAGAAAAATAAGGGTCAGAATTGCCCCGCGCCAATATTTTGTCCGCCGCCCTCGCGCCATGCCAGTGCAATGCAGTGGTGGTTTTGGCTGGGCGCCCTCTCCCCCCGCATGCGGAGAAAACACCGAAAAAGCGAACATCATTCTTCCATCACAGAAATCCATTGGGAAATAAAACAACCCAACGGTGTGTGGGTGGATTGGTTTTTAATTAGTTTTTTGGAAACTCTTTGCCCCCCCATAACGGCATGTTGCCGACCTGACTTGGGATAATACCGAAAACCAAAAAAGAGCAGAAACCCGCGTGGGTTGATCTAGGGGTTTCGTGGTTGGGAAAACAGGGCTTTTTCGGCAATTGCAAAGAGAGAGAGAGAGAGAGAGAGAGAGAGAGAGAGAGAATCTTCAATCGATCAAGCAGAAACGGGCTTTTTTTGCTAATCATCGCGGAAAGCAAAGAACAGACCTTGCACCTCTCCATTCTTAAATCTCTTTTTTTCTCTTCTTCTTTCTTTGGGGGTGAAACTTTCCTACCTAGTACTACTGCCCATCGCTGCTACTAGAACGAGAATCACCTGCGCTTGTTGGGAAGAGATCAAGAACCCTCTCTAGCACAGACCAGAAAAAGGAACAGAACTGCTACTGCGGCACTGGAGAAGCAACCGTTAGAAACGACGTGCATTTACATTGGAAATCGAGGTCCCCTGTGCTGAGAGACGCAAGCCAGGCGAGTCCAAAAAGCGATTCACACCCCTCCCGTCTAATTGCACAACCTCCTCTCACCTCCTCGGTCCTTCAACACGAGAAACGAGAAAAATGCCGGACCTCTCACAAAACATCTCGGTGCGGATCCTCAAGGCCGCCGAGGCCGGACGGTACGGCGTGCCGGGCGTCGTGTGCTACAACCTCGAGGCCATCATGGCGTGCCGGAAAGCGGCCGAGGCCAAGAACTCTCCCTGCCAGATCTTGTTGTTTCCCTGGGCCCAGGAGTACGCCGACGACAACATGGTGAACCTGGCGGCGGACGTGTGCCGATCCGCCAAGGTGCCCATGAGCCTGCACCTGGACCACGCGCAGAGCGAGGAGGCCATCAAGCGGGCGGCGCAGACGGGCAAGTTTGACAGCATCATGGTCGACATGTCGCACTACGAGAAAGAAGAAAACCTGAGCCGCACGACCGAGCTGGTCCGGTACTGCCACGACCTGGGCATCGCGACCGAGGCCGAACCGGGCAGGATCAACGGCGGCGAGGCCGGGGTGCAAGACACGGGCGATCTCGAGGGCATCCTGACCACGCCCGAAGAGGCTCTGCAGTTCATCAACACGGGGATCGACTTCCTGGCCCCCGCCATCGGCAACGTGCATGGGCCCTATAACGGCGTCGAGAACATCAAGCTCGACTTCCCCCGCCTGGCCTCGATCCAGAAGGCCTCGCGCGGCAAAGTCACCCTCGTCATGCACGGCACCAACGAGTTCACCGCCGACATCTTCAAGCAGTGCGTCGACGCCGGCATGACCCGCCTAAACGTCAACCAGATCGTCCTGTGGAAGTACGAGGAGTACGCCCGCCAAAAGGCCGGCAGGACCCCGCTCACCGAATTCATGGAGGACGGCACCAAGCTGATCCAGGAGAGGATCGAATGGATGATGGACGCCGTGGGGAGCACCGGTAAAGCTGGAGATGTCAAGTTATGAGAGACGAGCGACAGAATGGAGTGCCTTCGGACGGATGTAGGGGAAGTGGCCAGATGGGAAACGCGATCCATATAACTCAGTATAGGATGGTCGGATGGTAAAGGTCCTGGCAATATGGTCCGAATCATAAAGCATCTTCGCCTTCAAAGTTTCCATTGTTTGATCAGTAAAATGCATTTGGATCAGACCAGGTTGGATCGGATTGGATCAGTTCTATCATTTCATCATGGCAGTGGGCACTCCGCCCTTCGATCTGATGTGGGATCGGTCAAAAACGCTTCTCATTTCGATGCTCTCTCCAAAAAACAGCCGTATTGGACCTTATCGCCCTCAATTCGACGTAAGCCTACATGATTCACTTCGACTCTGCTCCAGGAGTTTCCTTTGTCGCTCCAGGTGTCGCATCCTTAATCTGTGCCTCTTCGCCACTGGTTTTCTTGTCGTCCTTCTTGACGTCTGTCTCGTCGTCCTTTAATGTAATTACCTTGGCATCTTTCTCCTCGTCGCTGTCGCCCAAGCTAAATGGGTCGTTTTCCGCAACAGGGCTCGGGTCGATACTTTGCAGGGGCTGCCATTTGCTCGATTTTGTCGTCGACGCTGCCGCCGGTTTCGGCGACGCGTTATACATGTCCCTGATCTCTTCCGGTGGGCCGTCTTGGAAGGACACCTTCCGATTCGTGCCGGGCGACGGTCGACGATCTGGTCCCTGGACGCCCGCGGGACGGAAAAGGTTCGGATTAGCCAGAGGCCGGCTCGATGTACGTGGCGGCGCTTCACCGTCACGGAGCTCTAGCTTGGAAAAGTCATCACCAATAGGTTGCATATCGGCATCGTAGCGTTGGAGGTCTGCACTGCGACGCATTTCGGCACTTCGGCGACCCGTGAATGGCGATTGTGCAGACGGCCGGGCAGGGAGAGGTGGTTGACCTTGTGTAAACTCTGCATCATCTTCTTCGCCATCGATCTTCTTCTTGAATGCGCTGATCCAGCTGTTCACGGTCTTCTGCGTTTCCATGAAGCCCTTCCTGATATTGTCACGGATCTCCGGTAGATCGTCTGTTACGATGTAAGCATGTGTCAAAATTGCGAATGAGCGCGGACTAACCATCAATAAAGCTCCGCCACGGGACATCATCAGGGTTCGGGCTTGCCCCTGGTCGACCTACTCTTGATCCTGGCAAGTTTTCATTGAATCTTCCCCCAGAGTCCCGACGCCTTGGTTGCTGTCTGTCGAAACCGGCACCGTTATTGTATTCCTGAGCCAGCTGTCTAGCGTAAAGCTCATCTGCTTCTAGTTGGCTAAGCTTCGCAGGTGTGGGAGATTGTTGCCGGGCGGGACGAGGAGGTTTGGCCGGGGGTAAGGGTTCTGGTTCTCGCTGTGATTCAGGGTCTGTCATCCCAAGGAGGGCATTGAATGCGGGCTCAATCTCTCCTCGGCTTGCCGTGAGAACAGCTCGAATAACGCTGGTCTCGATCGTAGGAAAAGCCTCTTTCAAAGTGAGCTCTGCCTGTTCTCGCGGAGACATTGGTCGCGGGGGTTTTGGTGGTGGAGCAGCTTCGTCTTTGGGAGGAGGTTTGGGCTGCGAATACAAATCTGTCTTGCATGCTGCAGTCGTCTCGATGGTGCCGGTCTCTTGGTCGCTGTCGAAATCCAGGGGCCGAGCAGTAGTTGGAGATTCGGGAGGTCCATCGGACGGTTTCAGTGGTGAGACAGGCGACGGCTGCGCAGTGTTAGGAAACATCACAGATCACGGACGAAACAAGAGCTGGTATATATCTCTTACCGGATTGTTGCTGGCCATGCTGAGGGATGGAATTGATCTTCTGTAGTTGTGACTTTAGATGGATTTTCCCACGGAGCAGGGAGTGAATGCTAGGTATTGTCTCACTGGCAGGCAGCTCAGTAAATCAAGACCTGAGACGACACATGTGTCTGAGGAGCAACTGGCACCCACCGGCGTGGGGTCGGAATTGCGCTTGCCTCGAAGCTGTGCCGCCGGTGCTGGTGACTTGGCAGTGGCTTAGATGACGTAATTGTGGCGTCACTCCCAATTCGGGTCTATCTGTCTGTGGCGGTGCAAGCATCAATTCTTGCCGGCTTAACGGCAGCCCGTGTTTCGTCGCCATAAATCAAAAGCTGCCTCGCTGGACAGTTGAGGCAGACATGATTCGTTGGGGAGCTGCCACTGGTCATGATCTCTCAAGCCCGTCACCACCATGTCGGATTTTGATTTGTCCTTCATCCCGGCATTGTACACGCCCCCAGCTCTACTACCCATCTCCAGACACAGAGCCAGTCTACTTTACACCATTGAAACACATCAGGTCACTGTGCTAGTAGGTCAGACAGGCAGTGGGAAAACAACTCAACTACCTCAATATCTGGAACAGGCAGGATGGTGCTCCAGAGGAAAATGTATAGCGGTCACGCAGGTTGGTACATTGAGTCTTTCGACCGATCCAGAGTGTGTTGACCAGCGCCTGTAGCCCAGAAGAGTCGCCGTCACCACTGTGGCCACGCGAGTCGCCGAAGAGATGAGATGCCAAGTGGGTGAACAGGTTGGCTATTCAATACGTTTCGAAGATGTCACATCCGCCAAAACCAGAATCAAATTTCTGACCGACGGCATGCTGTTGCGAGAAGCCTTGGTCGATCCGTTGTTCACGAGATATTCCGTCATCGTGATCGACGAAGCTCATGAACGGTCACTCAGCTCTGACATTTTGCTTGGTCTACTGAAGAAGGTCAAGAAGCGACGCCCAGAATTGAGGATCATCGTCAGCAGTGCCACCCTCGAAGCCGAACGCTTTGCTGATTTCTTTACGGATCATGACGCTCCTGACAGTGAGCAACAATGTCGAATCGTCAGTATCGAAGGTCGGACATATCCCGTGGATATTCTCTATCTCGATCAACCGACCGACGACTATCTGGAGAAAGCCGTACAGACAGCCTTCACAATCCATCAACAGGAGCCGCCTGGTGACATTCTTGTGTTCTTGACGGGTAGAGAAGAAATCGAAAGAGCCACACAGAAGCTCTCGGAACTAATATCAACACTACCCCCGCAAGCACAAGCTCTCCAGCCTCTCCCGCTTTATGCCGGCCTCAGCACAGAAGATCAAATGTACGTCTTCTCCGAAGCGGCGGAGAATACCCGTAAAGTCATCCTTGCTACGAATATCGCAGAAGCATCCGTCACCATTTCAGGTATCGTGTACGTCGTTGATTGCGGATTCGTCAAACTCCGAGCGTTCAATCCAAACACAAACATCGAGACATTGACCCCCTTTCCCACGTCCAAAGCCTCGGCGACCCAACGAGCTGGCCGCGCAGGACGAACCCGACCGGGCAAATGTTTCCGGCTCTATACACAGCAATCCTATTCATCGCTCCCCGCCACAACAACCCCGGAGATCCAACGGTCGAATCTCGCCCCCGTGGTCCTCCAACTGAAAGCACTCGGCATCGATAATATTGTCCGTTTCGACTTTCTGTCACCACCGCCCTCGCAACTCCTCATCCGCGCATTCGACCTGCTCTATTCCCTGGGCGCGGTGGACGACTATGCGAAGCTCACTTCACCGTTGGGAACACGCATGGCCGAGCTTAGCGCCATTCCACCCATGATGGCTAAATGTCTCCTTGCTTCCTCCTCGCCACAATTCGACTGTCAGAACGAGATGCTCACCCTCGCGGCCATGACCTCGTTACAAGGCAACGTGTGGTTCCATCACAGCGGGGAGAAACGGGCCATGGACTCGTCACGACGGAAATTCGCTGCCGAGGAAGGCGATCAACTCACGCTACTGAATGTTTATCGCGCGTTTGTGGCCAAGGGGAAGAAGGAGGCGAGATGGTGTCACGAGAACCATCTCAATTTCAAGTCCATGCAAAGAGCTGTGAGCATTCGGAATCAGCTGAGGAGATATCTGGAGAGGTTGGGCGTCAAAGTGGACGACTCAGACTCACAGGTAGCAGCCACGTCTGCCAACACCCAAGGAAAGGACAAGACCAGCAATATCTTGAGGTGCCTGGTGACGGGCTACTTCTCGCAGGCCGCAAAGATGCAGCCTGATGGGACGTTCAAATCCGTGTCGGGAAACGTCACCATGCACGCCCATCCGACTTCCCTCCTGTTCAATCGGAAAGCAGAATATGTGGTCTTTCATGAGTTGTTGGAGACCGGAGAAAAAGTATACATCAAGGACATTTCAAAGGTAGAGAAGGCCTGGCTTGTGGAGTTTGGAGGAGGTTATTACAATCTCAAGAGTTGATACTTTGCTAGTGCTGTTTGATCGTTGTGGACAAAGACATGTCTTCATCAGCCACTTGGGCATTGTGCATACAGACGTCCTTTCTTGTGCCAGTGATCCTGGACCGTGAGAGGAGTATTTTTTAATTGCACTCAATACCTGACCATTAGCAGGGTCCGAACCTCCGTTTTTTTTATCGTATCAACGCCTTGCAGCCACAGCCGACATCATATCTTATGGGGTATCAAAAGTTCATCAACAGTCGTGGGTATCATTATTCGGATTCATAATCCGGAATTGGTTCCCTCTGTGTAAACTCCCACGCCTCCAACTCCTCAGCCAGACCCCGTTCCTTGCGTTTCTTCAGCTTGGATGGCCCCTCTTTGCAGACGTCGCACGCAAAGTGACACTCGGCAACGCTACTCTTGTCCCCGAAATACCGAGAGACCAGTGTATGGCGACAGAAGTCGGTGTTCTCGCAGAACTCGATGATGCTGCGGAGCGACTCGAACCTTGACTCGGTCTTGGCCTTGCTCTTGTCCTTGGCTGCCTCACATCTTGCGCGATACTCACACCGCTCTTTGTCTTCTCGGGTGTACATGATTATGCTTGATGCGGCCTTGTTGTCCCGTCCGGCTCGTCCTGACTCTTGCGTGAACGATTCCATGCCCCTCGGAAGACCGTAGTGGATCACGAACCGGATGGTGGGGACGTCGATACCCATGCCAAAGGCTGTGGTGGCACAGATGATGTTGAACGAGTTCGTCACACTTTGGTCGTCGTCGACTTGTAGTAGATGAGGGTCCGAAGTGGCATATCTGAGAAACGTTCTCTGCACTCTCTCCCTGTTTTTTGTGTCTAACCCGGCGTGGTAAGCGCTTGCTCGGATCCCGCAAGTGGTCAGATCTGAAGCAAGATCATCTGCTGTAGCACGAAGCGGTACATAGATAATGCCCGTGATTGGGGAAACAGCGGCTGTTGGAAGCTGCTCTTTCCGATGTCTGAGCAGCATTAGCCGCCTCTGATACATGAAATTCAATTTCGACAGAAGGTATGGAAACATGTCATCGTTTGGATCCTTGGGGTGACATTCTGAGAAGTATTGAACTTCGTAATGAATGTTTGGTCGCGCGGTAGAAGTAGAGAAGCATTTGGTCTTGTCAGGATCAAGACCAAGGTATGTGAAAATGTCCTCTCGCACTTGTTTGGTCGCAGTGGCGGTTACTGCTATTATGGGCACCGTGGGACAGGTGAGGTTGGTCTTGAGCCATACCAGGCTTTTATAGCACGGACGGAAATCGTGGCCCCATTCACTGATACAATGTGCCTCGTCCACCGCAATTCGCACCAGCTGACCCTGGCGGTGGATTTTCATGATGAGTTTCCGGAATCGGTCCTGTGCGCAAAGCTCCGGGGTGACGTAGAGAAGTTTGGTTTCTGGATGTCCGCAAAGGAGATCTGTCTCAATTCTGACCTTTTCAGACCATTCAGTTTTGCCATTGATACACTCGACAGCGATACCCAAGGACTTGGCTGCTTGGACCTGGTTGTCCATCAATGCCAGGAGGGGTGAGATAACCACAGTAACCCCAAGGGACACAACTGCTGGAAGCTGGTAGCATAGTGATTTGCCGAAGGATGTGGCTGCGCAGAGAAACACATCATGTCCACCAACAACGGCGGTAATGATCTCTTCCTGGAGTGGCCGGAACGAGGCCTTGCCAAAGACGCGTCTCAAGGTAAAGCGCAGATCTGTGATACTTGCGGTCCGTTTTAGTGGTCCTCGTGGCATATCGCCCTCGAAGGGCATTCGGCGCCGTCAGTAAGAGATTTCGGTGGTCTGAGACACACATACCTATCTCTGAAGGTAGTGGTGGCGGTGCTGTGAAGGTCAAGTTCGGACATATCGACGCGTCAAGCGCTGCCGTCGAGGCCACGGATGCGTGGAGATGACGCCTTGTGCTTAAATAGTCCACAGTAGCCAGCCGCCTATTCACGTGATCAGTGTGAAGAAGTGTACGGCGGAGCAACAACCGCCGTTGCTTCGCCGCCAAGTGGCCCGCCGAGCCGCTTGAACTTGGCGTTGGGCGCCTGACAATGGAGGCCTCCTTGTACCTAGGCCTCGTTGGAGCGGTTTGTCCATCGTTGACGCCATTGAATGCCGCCACTGACGGACTCCCTCTCCATCATCCCTCTTTATGATGACTGGATAGGTACCTAGGTAGGTATGTTCAACAGTGACCAAGGCTGACTGCCACAATAGACGAAATGGTAGTCAAGGACATCGAGCGACAGGAGACGCTACGGGCGCATTTCGCCTCGGCCTCGCCATGGCGACCCATCATGACATCGCTGAACGGTGACAACTCATGGCTGCTATCTTTCCCCCGCCCAGAGCCAGAGCGTGCATCGACCGGGAAATGTTACTATCATATTCTGTTCGAACCCTGGCTCAATGGACCTACGAGCCTTTTCAGCTCTTGGTTCATTCACCTCGCTCACCCTCAATCACCAGCATTTGCAGGTCCCGAAACCGTGAATGCTTGGGTGCGTCAGATCGAGACTGAGGCGGCCGCTGTTGCTGGCCTCTCTAAGCAGGCAGGAAGCAAAAACGGAGGTGAAAAGGAAAGGCCCGAAGTCGACGCCATCCTCCTAGGCTTCCATTACCTAGACCATTTGCATCAGCCGACGCTTCTCCAGTTCGACCCGAGGATCCCCGTTATCGCGACGCCCGAAGCCAGGGCAGTCCTCGAGCCCTGGGACCATTTCAAAACTGTACTGACAATCCCGAGCCTTGACCCCATGGCCAAGTCCTGGAGGTCAGACGCAGCTCACCCCGGAGATCCGTTTCCATCGTGGCTCGCACCAGTTCGTCTCTTGGGCCACCACGAGCTCAACTACGTCACGGCGCTTGTCTGGACGCATGCGACCAGCGATGGCGGCGACGTACACGAAGCGATCCTGCAAACCCCGCACGGTACGAAGCTGGACGTCGGACCGCTCCAGGCCTTCCTCGACTCAGAACCTAGGGCGGAAAACCTGGCGCTCCTTCATGGGCTCAAGGAGAGTCGGGCGATGGGGAGCATGAACACCTTCGGGGCCGCGGGTGGACTAGCACTGTACCGCAAGATCGGCGGAGCCAAATACTGGTTACAGACTCACCATGCAGCCCTCGTGTATTCGGGCATCATGATGCGCCTTTTGTGGGTTCATGATACGCCGAAGACGATTCAATGGGCGTTGGAAAAGGAGGCACAGGAATCGGGCAACGACGTGGAACATAAGGGCGGGAGGCCAAATGTCATCGAAGTGGATAATGGAGGTTGTTTCGTGCTGGCGTAGTATTATCTGTGGTGACCAGCTCGAGCGTTTTCGGGCGTGTGTTCCAGCCCTTTTGCTGAGATGCATTTGTGGGATGATACCTAGGTACCTTTGTTATTTAAATACCTCCTTGCCTCCTCGTCTCTTGTATTGTGCCCAGAAGCTCAAATCCCCGATTGGCTCGCACAATCATCTCTTCTCGGTCTAGTCGACAGCCACGAAAACCGCAAGGCGAACCAGGCGTTTTCCCCTTCGGACCACCCGCTGTCGATGTCAACCTCTATTCTCGAAAGGAATGAGGTCCGCCAGGACACCTTGCCAGGACACGTCTCATTCGTGTAGCAGGACTAGGGTTGACAAGTATTTCCACCGACGAATGCTGCCTAGCACCCCACCTCTTTCTTTTCGCAAAATGCTCCAATTTCTCCCAAGTGCATCTACTGTACATTGACGACCGCAGTATCTCCTTCACAATTCTCACTGCGACCATCACAGCAAGACCCAAATACGTCTTTTGCAAGTCGGCCTGGGACTACAAGCAGACACCCCATGGTTGGAATTGCCAGAGCTCGTGGCTGTGGGACCTGCAGGAAGCGGAAGATAGCGGTAATCCAAGCCATTTTTCTTAGTACCGACGAGGAGTGCGTCGCTGATACCCATCACCAATAGTGTGGGCTGGAACGGCCTTCCTGTGCTCAGTGCATTAAATCGAACAGGATATGCACTGGATACCGCAAATACCCCATTTTCATCGCTCATCAGCCACCGAAGGGCGACGATTCGAAGCAATCGCGGCATGAGGAATCCACCCCTGATTCGACAATACCTCCCCACGAAAGTCAGCAAACCCTTGGAGATTGCAATGGAGTGAAAAGTGATTCAGCATCATGTGGTCTGCATCTCGACCCAACCCAATCTCTCATTCGATTGGGAGCACAAGTCAACGCCAATCCAGCTCTTCGACAGCGCCTTTTGGCTTTATACCTGGATAACCATCTATCAAGGAACAGGCTTGGGCCCATGCAACAAAGAGTGTGGCTGATACAAATTCCCCAACTTCCTGATCTCACCCCAGCGTTAGAGGTTTCGATGATGGCATTGGCTGTCGCCAAGCTGGGCGAAGTCTATCATGATGACGGCCTTATTCACGAGAGCTTGAAGCTTTACCGCGAGGCTCTGCATGAAGTCCAATTGGCCCTGTGGGATCGAGACATGATGCTCCACGATCAAACTCTTACTGCCTGTGTGGCTCTGGGCATGTATGAGATGAGTCAATGTCCGAATCAGTCCAAACATGGATATATCAGTCATACACTCGGCTGCCAAAAGCTGATCCAACTGCGCGGTCCAGAGGCACACATGGATGGGTTGGGACATTCGGTTTTTGTGCATTTCAGGATCCAAGGCGTGAGTTATCTGTGACAAAGACCCAGTGGCGATCAGCTGATCAAAGTCAGATTCTTTACTCGTTAGACCTGTCCCAGCCTTCCTTCTTAGGAGAGCGGCTGTGGCAAGAGGTGCCCTGGCAAATCAGACCGAAAACTCCGTATGATCGGATTTACGACTTCCTCGCCTGCGCACCAGAGCTCCACAGACAGGGCGAGATGCTCGAGCATATGGACCCTTGCGGCAAGTTGCAGCTTGCGACGGAGATGATTTGGAAATGCTGGAAGCTGGATGCCGAGTTACAGTCTGTTTATGATTGTATGGAGAAGAGCCACGACGGACCACTCTATTGGCCAGAATTGGCGAGAGATAAAAGTCTCGATCTTGGGTCGACAGACGGCATGCTATTTCCAGTGGCATTCCATTTCCCCAATCTCTCCATCGCCAACACTGTCATCATTTACTGGGGAGTACAGGCTATATTGTGGCAAGGCCTGTGGCTGCTCTACGGGGTTTTGGCGGAAATCCAGAAAATTCAGATGGATCCAGCAAAGGCCGGAGGCTTCGGTCAAGAAGACGCGGATGGTCATAACAAATCTTCGGGAAATACAGTGGGCAACATCTGTCACTTCCCACCATTAGAACATCGGGCAGACTTTGCCGCGCCCTGTCGCAACATACTTCAGTCCGTTGAATACAGCCTGCAAGACGACATGTTCGATCAAGGGCCAAAATGTATTGCGGCTCCGTTGAGGATGGCGGTAGAGACTCTGCTGCCCTACCCACAGTACAAGCGAGAGGTGGCTTGGGGAGAGAGGGCGATAGAGAAAGTGCAAGAGCGATCTCTCCGTCTACTCATATACTACATCCCCAGAAGATAGCTGTCCACCTGAAATGGTATATTGAGCCGCCCCTTTCCATCCAGCTACCGACCTTGGTACCTAGGTAGGCAAGTAGGTAGGTACGTGTGACTGGCCATATTATGGTTGGGCTCAGCCTCGCGCGGTGTGGATACAGCCTCGCGACTAACCCCATGCCGCCAAGGCCAGCCTGGCCTCAGCCTACTAAGTACCTAGTGACTGGCACCCACGGCTTCAGCCTCGATCTCAACTCTCTTCGTAGGTCTGCTCCACCGAGGACCTTCTTATATTTCACCCTTCCAAGGCCTTTATCTTCCTTCTGTACAGTCCTCACTCGGCTAGATTTGTCATTCTACACCGATCTGAATTTGCCCTCCTTCCCAGACACGCGCAAAACGCAGTCATGGCTTCAGAGCCCGGACCCCTCATGGAGTTTCTAGGCCAGGTCGCTTACCATTATGAAAGTATGCGACCACTTCTGCCGACATACATGCATCTTCTCGTGTCGGCCATTTTCCCCATCTACACGGCCGCTCACGCTTCGTTGTCTAGACCACCGTCGGCGGCATCCAAGAAATCGAAGAAACCCGCCAAAGACGAAGCTGAAGAAAGCGATGACGAGGATGCCCACACGAGAATCGAAAGCCTGACCCCTTCTGACGCGATACTATTTCCCATCTTGGCCGGTATCACACTGGCATCGCTCTACTTTATTCTCAAGTGGCTCCGAGATCCCGCTTGGCTCAACTGGGCCTTGGGCATTTACTTCTCACAGATCGGCTTGTTCTTTGCGATGAAGTTCTTGAAAGATGGCTTCTCTGTGATGCGGTCTTTCGTGCTTCCAAACGAGTATTCTCGTTCAGGAATGCTGTGGAAGGTGGACCAGCAGCAACAGTGTTTTAAGACAGAGAACGGGTTGCGCAACGGCTCACCGTTTCCGGGGATGGTCGGGCAAATTCCTCTTCCCTCGTCACTTGCACCACTTGTGTGGGATCTACGTGCGATACTGTACACCAAGGCCCGCCTTGAATTCCACGTCCACGAATTGATTACCGTCAAGACGTTGGTCGAGATTCTTGACCTCATCAGTCTCGTGCTCTCCGGTGTCATCGTGTACATCCACACGTTCGTCTCGAAGCCATGGTTCCTTACCAACATCCTTGGTTTCTCTTTCTGCTACGGCTCTTTGCAGTACATGACACCCACAACCGCCTGGACTGGCACCCTTGTGCTGAGCGCCCTCTTCTTCTACGACATCTATTTTGTCTTCTTCACCCCGATGATGGTCACTGTGGCGACAAAATTGGACGTACCGATCAAGTTGCTCTTTCCTCGTCCCGATGGTTGCGTGTTCCCTGTAGGTGCGCCCGAGGGGTCGCCGGCCATGGAAGAGTACTTACAGTGTCTGGCGAAGAAAAGAACAATGGCGATGCTAGGGTTGGGGGATATTGTTGTGCCAGGGATGATGTTGGCCTTTGCTTTGAGGTTTGACTTGTACTTGTTTTATCTTCGACAAGTCAAGAAAGGACAGCAAACGGATGGAGATACATCGAAGCCGACATACACTAGCGCGACAGGATGCTGGGGAGAACGGTTTTGGACCGCTTCGAAGCTGTGGTCCAAGGAGATGAAGGCCAAGCGGTTTCCCAAAACCTATCTTCGCGCCACTACATTAGGATACCTTGCTGGAATGATCGTGACAGTGGTTGTGATGCAGGTTGCACAACATGCGCAGCCCGCATTGCTCTACCTTGTTCCTGGGGTCCTGCTGTCGTTCTGGGGCACTGCCCTGGTCAAGGGGGATTTGAAGGAGCTTTGGCGTTACAATGAGAGCCCGGAAATTGATGACAAGAAAGCTAAGGAGGCAAAAGAGGACAAGGGGTTATTGGCGTCCACCCGCAAGGATACTATTGATGACAATGCTGCCACTAACGGTGCAATAACCAGCGAGGATGAGGGCGCAGACCCTGCCAAAACGCAGGAGACTAAATCTGCGAACGAAACCCAGGCGGCTGCTAAGAAAGATTCCGAAAAGGCCTGCCGACGTCTGATCCATTTTTCAATCACATTACCTGATCCGATTCACGAGGCAGCATCGACCTCGCTCAAGTCGGTAACCGGTGATGACAGGTCGGAAAGAGCCGTGGCGGCCCAAGACACCGCGGAGAATCAAGACTCGGGCAGAAGTTCGGAGCGAAAAGATGATGGTGAACCACCCGGCAAGCGTGCCAGGAAATCATGATGAGATCAAGGGATACCACAGACTTTCCGAAAACAAATCATTCAATGCATGGCGCTGGACCTGATACGGTGTGTGGCTTCGGATGGAAAGCATGGAGGCATAGCGGTATAGCGGCTTAGTTCGGCGCCAGCACAGGGCAATAGCAGAGACGTCCTCGTGTCTCAATGATTTATTCCATTCCTATGAGAGGGCCCTGAGTGTGTTCTTTTCCATTCACCCATTCTTTTACGTTTACCTTTACCATGGTGGATCGTGTTCGTGCCTCTCGTTGCTGATGCAGAGTTTATCTGTTCATTCTTTGTTCATCTTTTGTGCCTGAGCCTTCAATTCCTCCTTGCTCTTTGTCTCAGCAGGAATGCCTACCAGGAGGGACCAGGTCAGCTCTCTCAATCATCTCACAGCGACAGAACAGGTGATGTACTCACTGTCGGAGATCTGAGGGCCTTTGCCCTGATGATGATGAGCTTGTGCCTTTTGCTGGTCCTGGTGGATGGGGTGATCAGATGCGGTGGAATCGCTGGACTCTTTGGCGACCTGGTCAAAGACGTGAGAGTCGGTGTTTTCTTCGCTTGGGTGGACAGGCATTTTGACAAGTTTGTGGATGATGACAGGTTCTTCCAAAAACTGGTCTAGGATGAGGAGAGCACAGAGGGTTCAAGAGGCTTATATAGCTGTGATATTGAGTGGTTGCGTGACCATGACACTGCTCGACTGTCAGGCTCCTCCGTCTGCAGTGTGCAACTTCTGCACGGTGGCGATGACGTCTATGATGTGGGGTGCTGCAAAAGGAGAGAAGCATCAGTGACGGAAGCAGGCCGAGCTCAGCCAATTGCAGGGTGCCGGGGCCAAGCAAGAGGCCTTGACGGCTCGACGGCAAACAGGGGCGACCTAGGGCACGTTTAGGGTGGGTGCTAGGTGACACCAGGGACGACCTCTTAACTAAAAGCCTTGGGGCTTGGGGTGTCCGCGGGTGTGACCCCGCAACGACTGCCCGAGCTGCCCTAGTGAGATTGATCCGAGCCGGAATGCCACGCGGCTCAGCCTTTCTCTTCTCGTCTCCGCCTTACAACAGACTCCAGAGAGCACTTTGTGACTTTGGGAATTGCCTGCGCCGTTTATTGATCACCTCTCTATACTTCCATGTCAGTCTGTTATCCTCGACTCAACCTGAGCTGTTTCTGTTTAGCTCGACTTTCCTGCGCAGAGGCAGGTCACTCCCTTTTTCAACTCTCGGTTTCTCCTTTTGTGGACTGCGAGCACTATCACTCGCTCTCGCTGCGAGATGCCGTCCATCCTCTCCGACGCTGACAAGGAGACGGTGAAGAGGACTGTGCCCAAAGCCTCCAACAAGATCCAGGCCGTTGCTGTCGCTCGTCTCTATGTCTCTCTCCCCAACAGCAACCGATGGACCTATACTGGTCTTCAAGGCGCCGCTGTCCTCTCCAACGACCTGGTGGGAAATACCTTCTGGATCAAGCTCGTCGATATCTCTCCCGCAAACCGAGGCGTGATATGGGATCAAGAAATATACGACACCTTTCAATACAACCAGGATCGCACATTCTTCCATTCCTTCGAACTCGAACAATGTCTCGCCGGTTTATCCTTTGTCGACGAGAAAGAGGCCCGACAATTCAAGAAAAAGATGGACGAGCGCGAGAAAAACGCCAGCAAACATACAAAAGCCCAGCCTTTCGCATCTGCCGCTGGAGGAGGCCAGATCCACGTTCCCGGAGGCTCTCATAAACACCACAGTCGAGTTAGCAACCTGTTCCGTGGTCACCGGCATAGCTCTGCATCACAACAGCCACCACTTGCCCCCCAGCCGATTTACAGCACGGGGCTTGCCCCGGCAAGCTACCCCCGGGGCAATGCAGACACAATCGATCTTGCCGATCCAAGCTTGAGGCCGATCTTGGATGAATTGGTACAAATGGGCATCACCGAAGATCAGATTGCCCAAAACGTCGACTTTATCAAGCGTTATGTGCAAGAAAAGCAGGCAGAAGGAACCGGCTATGGAACTGGTTCGGCCATACCGACAGTGACCGCTACCGAGACGAGATCAAGGGCACCGCCGCCACCGCCGCCTCCGTCAGCGCCCCCGTCGAGAATTAGCCCTGAAAATACTGGCTCCTCGAGCCGGAGAGGCCCTCCTCCAGCGCCTCCGCCGTCAAGAAGACCTGTGGGCGGGCGAGCACCTTCACCTCCTCGTTCAAGCCCTCCTCCACCAGCAAGGACGCCTTCACCTCCCCCCTCAGCAAGTCCCCAGCCTAGATTCCGCGCTCCTCCACCTATCGCCGATGCGGGCAAGTTTGCTGTTAAAGAAGGTCCAGCACTTCACCCATCTGGCCGAGCTCGAGCTTCTTCAGGCTCCCTTGCAAATCCAGGTCCTCCGCCTCCGCCTCGTCCCCCGAAAACCCCGATTGAGGAGGAACAGCCCCAGGGTGGTTTGTTTAGAGTCCCGCCACCATTTACGGGGGAACGCAAGTCTTCTGCGCCCCCACCTCCGCCGAGTCGTGGACCTGTTCCTCCGCCGCCACCTAGTCGTGAGACACCAACTCCTTATGCTGGGCCACCACCCCCATTACCGCCCAAAGCAGGACAAACGCCGTCGCATTCTGCGTTGTTCATTCCTCAACCTCCGCCGCCTCCACCAGCGCGCAATAATGCACCTCCTTTGCCGCCTCCGAATACTCGAGCAGTCCCTCCTCCGCCTACAGGTGCTGTTCCGCCACCTCCTCCCCCACCACCACCTATGCCCTCTTCTTCCGGTCCGCCTCCACCGCCTCCGATGCCTTCCTTTGGCGGCCCTCCCCCACCTCCTCCCATGCCGTCCTCTGGCGGGCCTCCACCGCCTCCTCCTATGCCCAGCTCTTCTGGACCTGCTCCTCCTCTTCCTCAAGCAGGAGGCGATGGCCGTGACTCGCTCCTGGCGGCCATCCGCGGCACAGGTGGGAAAGCTGGTGGTGGGCTACGCAAGGTCAAGGACAGCGACAAGCGCGACCGTAGTGCGGCCTTGGTCCCAGGCTCAGAGAGTAGTGCTCCTCCACCGCCTCCAGGAGCTCCGGGATCTCCCTCCACACCAGCAGGGGATCAAGGTGGTCTAGCTGGGGCATTGGCGGCAGCGTTGAGCCAGAGGAAGAAGAAAGTTAGTGGCAGCGGTAAGTTTGCCCTTGTTTGCCTTCCTTGAAAGTCCAACACCCTCTCAAGATAACTTGTTTTTCCCGTCACCCGATCCATGGATGCTGACTTTGATGGAACAGATGACGAGAAGGATGACGATGACGATTGGTGATCCATCCTCAGTTCTCCGAGAGTGCGAATACACTTGTAGCCTATGCGAATGCTCTCTTGCAACATTTCAGGATTGGAAATGGGGAATTGTGGTGGTGGTGGCGGTGGTGGATGAACGTTGGACATAGCTGGCGTGGGTGTATGCGAAATCCTCGATAGACACAAACAAGGAACCTTCCGGCGATTGTAAAGAGCAAACAATCGAGGAGCCGGCCGATGCTATAGTACTGCCCTGATTACGCACCAGCGGGCAGCGGTTGGAGAAACAGGACAAAAAAGCACGGGCATACCGTGGCTGCTTACCTAGGTACCTATGTACCCAGAAAAGAGCGTTCGAAGTTGCCAGTGACCAGAGCAAGCATAGCCATGGGAAACAAAGTTTTGTCCCATACAATATCCCGTTTACCAAAACTTATGGTTCGATGTATTAAGGCACGAATAGACATGCTCCCGCGTTCGGACGCAACCACATACTAGGTATATAATTATACCTAGGTATTTATATGCACTGGGGTACAGAAATATAATATGCACAGCGAGTTCTGCTTTAGATGTCCATACAAACCACCACTCACCACTCACCACTCACCACTCGCTCAAGAGATGAAATGAGATGGATTCGTCTTATATGTCCCGCGCAGTTATCAGAGATACGGAGTTGCCTTGGTCTTTTATGAAAACCCTGCCAACACCGGACCAGTCTATCATGTGCCTCCCGAAATACAGCTGTCCCGATACATGGATGAATGCAAGAAACCGCTGCCCTCTCAGTCCTCGCTTGAACGCTCAAAGGAGATGAGACCAGCCATCTATATGCCAAAAAGAAGATGAAACCCATCGCATATCGTCACATATATTCTACAGAGCCACGGGAGAGGACAGCTTTGCATCACTTCCTCTTCTATGCCTTCATTTGCTCCTTGGTCATCAGACCTTTCTCCCTCTTTGCGTCAGCCTTCATCTTAGCCTCAACGTTGTCGACGTCCTCGTGGATCGTCATGCCAGGGGCATTCGATCCCGCGTTGGCGTTCGCGTCCGTGTTGCTGTTAAAGACTCCACCCTGCTGCTGTTGGTCGTCGTTTTCGGTATTGTTGAGTTTATGCATCCCCAACCCATCCATACCAGGCCAAAGCACACGGCCAGTCTGCGCATTCCCTCCCGCTTTCAGTCTGGCGTTTTTATGCGCTTGGCTCTCCACGGCTTCATTGCGCCAATTTCCTCGATTTCCTACCTTGCCGCCGCGGAAGCCCATGCTATGATCGAGTCCTTCGCCCCACATGCGCACCTTTTGCACTTTGCGCAATTTGCGCATGCCGTAGATGCAGATCAGCCAGGATAGGCCGAAACACACAACGCTGACTGAGCCAAAAGCCAAGTCCGACTCTTCGACAAAGTTCTTGAGGTTCATTCCATAAAGCCCGGCGATGAGGGTGCCACCGGCGAGACCGAGAGTGCCAATGCTGAACTTGATCTCGAGCAACATGAGCTGGTTGCGATTGGCATCTAGAATCGCCCGGACCACTTCTTCCGTGTTTCTGATGTTGCTAATTAGATTGCCCGAAATCTCAACAATTTCATCACAGATCTTGTGATAGGATTCGAGGAGCATTTCAACGTCTTGGTGGTCGTTTTCAGCGCGGGACTTGCCGGTGGCCTTTCTTTCAGTCAGATACATGGCAGATAGATCATCGTCCGCTTCAAGGAGATCCTCGATGGCATCTCGCACCAGTCTTGCCTTCTGCTCGAAGGTTCCCAGTTTCTTGGAATGTATGAGCAAGTGCCGTAGTTTGTCTCTGTCGATGTCTTCTTCAAGCTCTCTTAAGATATGCGTGACCGGGTCCCGGACCAGGGCAAATTCCGCTTCCAGTCCTGAAGTGACCGAGATGAGGACTGCTTCGAGAGCTCTCAATTCATACGGGAGGTTGAGGGAGCCATTTCTAGGGTCTGCTTTTTGTCGCAGCTTCCCTTCCAAGTCGTACATGAACAAGGACTGAGTATAAGAGTCTGTGCTTCCAAAAGCGTCGAAAACCAGAACTCGATCTGACTGGATGAGGACTCGGAGGTGGAGTAAATTAATCAGGATGGCCGAGGGACGGACGAGGATATGGGGAAGGACAGAGGAGTCGATCTTGCGGAGATCTCGAGGCAACAGCCCATATTTGGCGATAAGTTCCGATTTCTTGAACTCGCCTGATACCATTGTAACGGAGCCATTGGCGTCAAACTCGGTGCAACGGAGCTTCATCTCTGCACCGCTCGTGTTACGGGAAAGGGCGCGGGAGAGGTTGAAGAGCTGCGCCGACGTCTCGTCGTAGCCGTAGGGTGAGGATGTAGTTGGAGCATCTCGGGGGTGTTTTGAACGGGATGCAGCGACTCTATGACGGAGCCATCGTCGCCAAAAAGTTTGCTTGTGACTTTCTGTGCTTGCGCAACGAGACTGTGGAGGGTTCGGGGGGCTATATCTCGGAGGAGGAAGAGCTTTGCATTGCTCTCGTACAGGATGCCATTTGTCCTCAATTGAGGAGAGGCGCTTGCGAGGGGGAGTTGTAGATAGAGCTCGAGACGGCGTCCGAGGACGTGTTGTGAAGTGACTGGAGTTTGCGAAGAGCGAGTCTGATTGAAGTCGAAGATAGCGCAGAAGTCTTGGAGAAGGCGCAATGGGCGTCTTCATCGCCTGCGCCTCGGTACGCAGCTAATAGTATGTTAGCGAGCGCCAGGAGTCGAGCAAGACCGAAAGACTGATGCTGGAACTGTACGAGGTAGATTTGTCTGCGCTTCGATGCTTCATTCGTACGATGCGGAAAATTGTCACATTTTCGCGAATTTCTTGGCGGGTCAAGATCCGACGAAATTTACTCTAATTAAGCTATTAATACGTGCCGCTTTTAGAAGTCCATCTGCGATCAATTCCGGGCATTCAATTTGGGCATGACAAGCATATGTATTAATACCTACTTCCACTCTACTACAGTAGGTAGGTAGTTCTGCGTTCACGCCAATACCACCGCTACGTGATAAGGATTGGGATCAGCACTAATGGAGGATAACGAATTTAAATATACGCCACTGGAATCAGCTTCCCCAGAAATCAGAATACTGTCTGTAACAAGGTCTAGTGCGATTGAACTAGAGTGTCATCTTGAGCATACTTCTCTGGAGGACGATTCAACTTACGAAGCTCTTTCTTACACCTGGGGAGACCGCTCTGACATGTTATCGATCAAGCTCAACAATCGCCATTTCAAAGTTGGAAGAAATCTTGCAAGAGCTCTTGAACATTTATGCGAAGGAGGAAGAACCCTCAAAATCTGGGTTGACGCGGTCTGCATAAACCAGCAAGACGAAGCAGAGAAAAGCGTGCAAGTGAGTCAAATGAAGAAAATTTACGAGAAGGCGCAAAAAATCGTCATTTGGCTAGGACCAGAATCCGACGATAGCAGCTACGCGATAAATGTTATGAATAGCGTCGATCGACATTGGGCAACGCGAACCTCCCAGCTGGCGACACATAGCATGCCAGTACCAGCTATTAATGAAAGAGCTCTCCAAGCGATAATCCGGCTTCTCTGTCGCCCCTGGTGGCGCCGTGTATGGATCATCCAAGAAGCCACTTGTGCTAGTGACACCTACTTAAGGTGTGGCAAAGATCAGACAGAGTTCTGGAGAGTCGTGGCAGTGGTAAAATTTATAACGCAATACACAATCCAACATATCTTCAAACAAGATTTCAAGCACCTGGACATTGCACATTTCCTCAGAGTCATTGCTCTAGATCAGCTCAAGCTCACCGGGAGACGTTCAGGACATGGATCGAATCTTCTCGTGCTCCTCGATAACGCGCGAACGTGTGAAGCATCAGACCCGAGAGACAAGATTTTTGCATTATCAGGCTTGGCGGTCGATGCTCACAGAGAGGCTGGGGAACCGGACTACACCAAACCAATTGACGAAGTATACATGAAATTCACGTATGCCCTGATCACATCGGAGCGGACTTTAGATGTACTTGGTCACTGTCAGGCAGCTGCACGAACACCACAATCTTGGTCTAACTTCGACTTCCTTCCTTCATCTTTTCACCCCAAGTGCACTCTACCCTCCTGGACCGCCGACTGGACGTTGGGGCTGGAAGCTACACCGTTGATGAAGAATACAATACCCTACGAGGCTCTCTCCAATAAGGTATACAAAGCAAGTGATAATTATGCTCCGTCGGTCAAGCTTGCTGATGGCCTGCGAACCTTGTTTGTACGAGGTGTGGTAGTCGATACAGTCTTAAAGCTCGGTGAAGCGTTTGACCTTCCATTCAACCCATCGATATTAGGCAAGTGGCATTCCTGGGCTGAAACAGAGCTTGGGAAAGTATATCACCGAAACGAGACTACGCATGAAGCTTTCCTCCGCACGCTTGTTGCTGACACACGTGTAGAAAGGGGCCGATGTCTGCGTGATTCTGCTGCACCTTGGCCTGTTCAAAACAAGCAAGACGGCAAGGAATCTTTTATTTCCAGTAGCCTTATCAATCATGCGGTCAATTCTAGAGGGTTCTTTCTCTCGGGACAAGGCTATATGGGGTTGGCTCGTTACGATGTGATGAAAGGGGACAAAATTTGTATACTTCATGGTGGACAAATTCCCTTTATCTTACGACAAGACGGGAGATATCACTTGTTCAAGGGAGAATGTTATGTTCATGGGTTAATGGACGGAGAAGGCATGAGACACCCATGGGTTTGGCAAGACTTTGCCCTGCGTTGATCATATATAAGTACTGTCGTACCAGGGCATGGCATTACGGCAACAGTATCAATAAGGGAGAGCTCGTCGAGACATCTAACACTGAACAGTGGACAGAGTCCGCAAGGCCTTGGGTATGCATGCGGATACGGAGCTTCGAGATATCATCATGAAAGCATCGAGGAGGAGAGCAATGGCATTCAGTTGAGCTAGGATTTGTGCGTTCAGAATGCTACTTGTTATTTGTTAGTTCCACCGAGTTGTCCAAACAGGCGTGATTAATGGTTCTGCCCCATCTGTAGAACCAAAAGACATCTACATGAGATATATACCAGCAAAGGAGCTTGCTGGAAGGAATGAAATGGCAGCAACAACAGCGTTACTGTTGCTTATCAACAGGAAAATGCAGGCGACAGTGTGCCAGCCCAGCTGAAATAAAATAAGCGGATCCTGTGTGCTGGACAGCGAGGGATAGTGCCGATACTGTTTACTTTTGGTGGAATCCATGTCCTAGCCCGGACTACGAATATTCAGTTTGCCACGAGCATGCTCAACGAAGGTGCAGAAAAAGACTATAGACTGGTCAGAAAGATATCCACAGCCTCGCTCGGCAGGAAGAGAAAGGCCAATCCAGGCATGAAACAGCAAAGAAAGGGATTGAATAGCCGCATCATGTTTCATACAGCTAGGTAGATCCTAAGCCCAGAATTGAGTGGTGTAACTACGTGTGATTTGGTCGAGATAAGATGCCCAGAAATGGGACTTATTTCTGAGCAGAAGGCACTAATTTCTTCGAGAATCGAGATAATTGGTTCCCTTGCTGACACTTTCCTAGGATTCCATTCGTCTTAGGACATGAATTTCCTATATTGGAAGCCATGCTGAATCGCATCGATACGGAGGAGGTTCAGCACATCCGTAAACTCACTCATATCGCCTGCCCTTCTCCAGATACACCGGATATCTCATTGGCGATTCTGATCCCGGTGCCATTTCACCAAGACCTTGCTCTTCCTGGATGCGGAGTGCGACTCTCATTGATGGTGGCGGTCGTGGCACAAGACTCGGACCGCACACATATCACTCAGACGCTGTGCCCGGTACTCGTCCTGCGAAATAAAGCGCGGGGGAGGATCGCAGTCTTCGAGCATGCTGCATACCCAATCATACGAGCCAGGAGGCAAGGAGAATGGGTTGTGGGGCGGGACTTGCGTGTCGGAAGGACGTCTCTGTCTCGTCCGCGACGGCATGCACCATCTCTTTGAAGCTGTTGAGATTGAAGCGTCCCAAGAATGGTGCCTCGACTGAGTAGTTGACCTGTATTAATACGCCCACCCATAGCATGGTCTGCCTTCTCAGCAGGGAACAAGCTGTGCCGAGGTTGACTTCTCAACAACATTGACTCGTCCCATTGCAAACTTGGCAGAATCTCCTCCGTGGCCTTGAAAAGAACTAGCCCATCCAATGCGGCAAGGCTGCACTGGGACAAAGAGCCAGGACCTAGTCAAAGCGAAGTCGGGTATTTGACCAGAGCACGCCAGGAATGAACCCATCAAAAAGCTCGGACATATTTATGAGGCCGCCATGCGCCTTGGTTCGATGCTCATCGCTTGAAAGTTGTGGAGATTGAACCCAAGGACCTTGGGAGGGAGGCATTCGTGATACGTCCAAATCCATTTCCTCAAAATGGTATAGCGATATCTTCTCCACGCCTTAAGTCGACCTCCGCCATGCATCTCGCGACGTTTGTCCAATCATGACGCCCACTATCCCCTGAGATCTACTCGTCGCATGCGATATGCAATCCTTCTTCCCCCGCCGCCTCTTTTCATTTCTGCCGGATCTATACCGGGGGGTTCCCAACTTTCCCTGTCAATGGCGATTTTCCTTACCAATAATGTCTTCGCCTTGGCTCGGTCCGGTTGTCAACGTGGTGACTGTGGTGAACATATCTGCCGATCTTTGGTCAGCCCAGCACAAAAGGGGCTCCGCTTCGATAACTATTACAGAAGGACGGCCACAGGCGCGGTGGGCGGGCGATCCACCTCGGGGTACTCCATCCTGGAGGTTGAGGGGTTGATCTGGGGAAACTCCTGGTTCCACCACAACCACAGAATGGGAAAATCGCATCTCTGTGAGTGCGTTGCTGGTCGGGCTGCCTGCTCGGTCCAGGCCCAAGCTACGGTATCTACAGCCCTGTTTATTGCCGACAGCCCCGCAACAAAGCGAGATGCAAGAGTATTTCATATACAACCGATACCACAAGTCGCTTTCCGTGGCAACCCATTCTTCGAAGACCTCCCCAACCTCTGATCTGGTCTTGTCCTTTAGCTTTGGAAAGCAGCTGCTCAAGAGAACATCGATTCGAGGGGTGAGCTTTCTCCTTGAGCAAAGGACAACATGGGTCTGGGAATCCTCGAAGACCGCCATCTGGACCATGTCCCGGGCACCGCGTTGCTCGCGGACATGATAGATGCGCAGCATCATCAATTCCATGGTAGGAGCCGCGCCCTTCAGCTTCTGTGTCGGGTCGAAATGTTGACAAAGACGTCTAGGACGAGATACTTCGGGTTTGAAACATGCCACTGGGCGCAATTCCGACATCGTGCTTGTGCCTCAGCCCAGCGAGTCTCCCCGGGACCCATTGAATTGGCCCAGGTGGAAAAAGGACCTTCTGTTGCTCATCATCAGCATCGACACGGCCGTGGTCGGCGCATGGGGACCCATGATCTCTCCAGGATTTGCGGAAATGGCAAAGGAGTGGCATATGTCCTACAACACGCTCAATGGCGGGCTGGGGTGGGCCATCTTTGCCATTGGCATTTCGTGCTTCGTCACCAACGGCCTTTCGGTAAAGTACGGTCGTCGACCGGTCATCATCCTGGGAAATCTTCTGTTGTTCATCTCCTCGATCTGGGGATACTTTGCGCACAGCTACCACAGCTTGCTTGCAAGGTGAGTTGCCACTTGATCTGGAGAACCACGCCTTCGTTTGAAGAAAGAGCTCGGTTCTTATCTGTCCTTGTAATTCTCCTGGTCGCTTGCTAACGATGATCTAACAGCCGGATCTTCGGTGCCGTTGGAATGTCGCCCTTTGAGGTGCTCACGACAGCCATCATTGGCGATATCTACTTTGTGCATGAGCGCGGTTTGCGCCTGGCCTTCTGGGGTCTATGCTTGAGCATCGGGGTCGGCGGAGGCAGCTGCATCTCCGGGTACATTATTCAGGTACGTGTCCAGAACGCCATATGTGGGGTTTCAAGAAGGCTGACCTATCGAGCAGAACATCGGCTGGAATTGGACATACGGCATCTGCGCATGCTTGTACGGGGTATTCATCATCTTGATCCTCCTCTTCGTGCCGGAGACCGTGTACAAGAGAGATCCCGCGTACAACCTCGACCTGGGGACGACAGACCACACGTTCGAGACGCTGGACGTGCGCGAGGTCAAGGGCGAACACATGGAACACCTCGAGACAACCAAGTCCGGCAGCAAGGTCAACAACAGAGAGGTGCTGTATACGGGAGCCGACGAGCAACCTTGGACGTTCTGGGAGGAGCTGCGGCCCTGGCGCGGCGCCGAGTCCGACGAGAACCTGCTGTACATTGTCTTCCGGCCATTCGGCATGCTCCTGTTCCCGCAGGTTCTCTATGGCTTCATCACATACGGCTTGTCGACCTCGTGGTTGGTGGTTATGATTTCGGTTCTTGCGCAGCTCTTCACTGGACCCCCTTACAACTTCAGCGTGTCGGACGTCGGGCTCATCAGCATTGCGGCGTTGGTGGCCTCGTTGCTGGGCTTCGTGGCTGGGCCGATGAATGACTGGACGGTCAAGAAGCTGGCTCGATGGAACGGAGGCATTTATGAACCGGTAAGGGCCAACCCCCACTCGGGCTATGGCATTGGTGAAGAGACAGGTGGAAGCTGACAATCCTATCTCGCACTCCTAGGAATTCCGACTTTCCCTCAACATCCTCACTCTGATCCTCGGGGTGGTGGGCTTCTTCGGGTTCGGGGCCACGCTGCAAAGCCAAGCGCCCTGGGCTGGGCCGGTGGTTCTGTACGGCATCATCTACTTCTCCATGTCGTTCCTCAACATTGGCATCTATGGCTACATTACCGAATGCCACCGGAACAAGGCGCCGGAAGCGTTTGCGTCGCTCAACCTGCGCAACATCTACAGCTTCGGCATGAACTACTTCATCAGCGGTAAGTCATCCTCACTGTTGTTGCTGTGTCCTCTCTCCCTCCCTCAAATGGCAGTGTGCCGCAATCATGACTGATTAAACTGACCTGTGTCTTGCCATCAGACTGGATCACCAAGCAAGGACCCCTCGAAGTCTTCTCCACCATCGGCGGCCTGCACATCTTCATCTGCCTTCTCACCATTCCCATGTGGATCTTTGGCAAGCGATGCCGGAGCTTCACGGCGCGGAACCCCATCTTCCGCAAGATCCAGGAGTCTTAGTCTTGAGGTGTAGGGACCGGGCGGACAGGCCGACGAGCCAGATAACGAGCTAGTGCCAGTCGTTCAGTGGGTTTGTGGGATAGAACAGGGACAAAAGAGCAAAAGGGGGCCCTTGTAGACCTCCAGCCCCCAGCTATCTCGATGGAGATCATCCTCGTCCATCAGCAGTGAGTATGTAATTAGCTGAAAATTGAGCGGCTTTCTGCACATATTTGAGAGGAGGCTCGAAGCCATTCTCATTCTGTCACCCTCTTGTGTGAAGAGGCATCGTGTGTCTATCCACCAAGCAATATCGAGGGAGTCACTGGTGAGTCGTAGCTGTGACAAAAGGGGGCACGTGAGGACGTGTCGAGGAGGCGTGTTTTTCTACTGGCCCGCAATGCGATTCCCGTCACACTGACTCCATCACCCCGCCAACATTTCGTGACATGCCGCTTTCCACTGATGAACTGCGATGGACGTGATGCATGCGACAATAACAGTCCTCTTTCCACCGGTTCAGCATGCCAGCCCATCATCCCAAACAGCCGCCGCCTCCTCAACCGACGCGCGTCTTCTTCGACCCGTTCAACTCGTCCTCGACGGGCCACCAACGCGCCGAAAATCGACTGTCGGGATCCACGTCGTGGCGCGATTCTCGGACCTACAAACTCTCACACCAGTTCAGGGACGCGACCGGTCGCGGCGGTCATGAGCATCTCGCCGATCTGGTCGGCGCGGGGAGCGAGAATTTTGGTCAGGATGGGCGCAAGGCCAACGGCGACTGGCGGGAGGGGACGCAGGGGTTGAGGGAGAAAGGACGGCAGGATATCCGAGATTTGATGAGTGGCACGAAGAAACGACCGAGTAGTGGGAAGATATTAATAGTGGAAGACAACACCGAATCTGCAAACTACAAGCGGCTAAAGACAAGCCACGATGGCCCCCAACTCCGCCACCACAAGGATGAGGCAGAACCTCCTTCCCTATCACATCCGCGACAGCAAGACGACCGAGATGACAAGAACACTATTAGCAACACTGCTTCTCTTCCTCTTCCTCTGCCGCCGCCGCAGTCTCAACCGCCCCAAATCTTCCGCAACTTGACCATGTACCTCAACGGGAGTTCCTTCCCCGTCATCTCCGACCACAAGCTCAAACACCTCTTTGCCCAACACGGCGGCAACACCTCCATTTCCCTGGGCCGTCGGACCGTCACGCACGTCATCCTGGGCAGCAATGCCGCTGGCGGCGGCGGCTTGGCGGGCGGCAAGATCCAGAAGGAGGTGGCACTCGTGCGTGGCAAGGGCGTGAAATATGTCACGGCACAGTGGGTGGTGGACAGTGTTGCGAGGGGCGTCAGACAGCCTGAGAGCAGATACGTGCCCCACGGTGTTGGTGCGAGGATCGGAGGGAGCCGCCAGGTGAGTGTGAGGCAGATGTTTCAGAATATCTAAAGCATCGGATGAATTGAGATGGGACGAAGTAAATTGCATGGTTGGTTATGGACACGGGGCTGGCAGGATAGATTACGACTTTTGCATTGAGAGGGCAGGGGGGAGTATTTGCATGGATGGGACACGCCATTGGATGAAAAAGGGGCGACACAGCACCCTCGACGGCTCCGAATACATCTCTCGGGCATGAAACAGAGGTTACGACTGGATAATCACGGACAGACAGGGAACGAGAAGCTTTTGCGGAGTTCTTGAACGTCATGTACTTATATGCTTCAACACCAGGATACAGGCGGACTGTTGGCCTTGACAGAACCCAGAACTCGACCTTGAACGTGGCGGAAAACAGAAACGCCAGATAAAGAAAGGAACGAACGATGACGAACCACTCCTATGGTGAAGCTCCTTTGTTCAGTTGGTGCTCAGATTGGGCCACTCTGTTCCAGAACACGATATCTCATCAGCATGGGATTCGATTCCAACTTCATAGACGAACATCAAAATGGATGGATTGACCAAATTAGAGAAGAAGAAAGAAAACCACTTACCGAACTTTGTCCTCTCACTATTCCGCCGCACAATCCTCACCTCGTCGCCGACCTTGATTTCAGCTGCAGACTTGCCTTCGGGGACTCTTGCGAGAAACCCATACCTCCCAAACACGGGGCTCCATTTCGCACCCGGGTCCACGCGCCGGTCACTCTGCAGCTTCTTGAGGATCTTGCCGGATTCCCCTTGGCCGACCTTGCCCGTGGTGTAGTCGACGTTGAGCGAGTTGCAGCGGGCGCAGTTTTGGGTCAGGATGATTTTGGCGCCGTTGCTTTCGTCCCCGTCGCCGATGAGGATCTCGGCCCAATAGTCCTCCTCAAACTCCTCCTCGGCGCCCTCGACAATGATGTTGGGCCGGAACTTGGAGATGTCCATTTCCTCGGTGTCCGGCAGGCGGCGTTGGGCGTTCTCCCACGACTTGGTCGATATGACCAGGTAAGGGGCCACGTCGGCGAAGGAGATGCCTTCGTCTATGCCCTCGTATAGGTTCTCTTTGTCCATGTCCGATTCACCTCCTGCTCCTCCAGTGATGGCCCGTGCAAGCGAGGTCGCCGTGGACGTTATACTGCCCAACCACGAATTTGCATTCGACTTTGTGGCGTTGGACTCCCGAGTAGTACCGCCGCTGCGCTGCTGTGCGGCGACATTCGGGGGCATGTTGCCCAGCACTTTCCTTTTATTTGCGCCAATGTACAACAACTTGACCTCGTAGCCGAACCGCTCACTGAACCAGCGATTATATTCCTCGCCCATGTCGTACCCGATGCACGGGGAGGAATGCATGGTGACTTCGACCTCGTCGAGACCCGCCGTGTCAGGGCTGAGCGGCACCTGGAGCGGCTCCGGGGTGACTTTCTGGTCGGGATGATCAAAGACGTGGTCTTTGGTATAGGTCACAATGACCTTGGGGTCGGACCCGCTGCCGCCTTCGCCCCCAAAAGCGGTGGTGAACAGACACATCTCGGTGAAGTAGGCGACCGCCATGTTCTTGCCCTGCGCCACGTTGTAGAGCATGAAGCGCCGGTCGTGCGGGAATCCCATGTACGTCGCTGGCATCGAGGAGAGCGAGATGCCGCGGAGGGACTTGATCGGGTAGGTATAGATCTGCCAGGGAGGGAGGAGATGGACATGTCAGTGACAAGCGAGTCGGTGAGGCTGAGTCAAGGGTCGTTGGCATACACCGGGTTGCCTTCTTCCCTCCTCCTCCTTCTCTCTGTCTCACATATACGAGGGGGAATGGATGGATGGATGGATGGATGGGTTGAGGAGGGGACGTTACAGTACCTGTTTAACGCGCAACTTGCTCGGTGCCATTGCGGCTCCTGAATCCGCCTCTGCCATCTCCAAGACTTGTATATATCGTTATTTTTTTGCGAGGCCGGCGAGGAACAATATCCCAAAACCACACTAGACGAGGTTCAATCAATCAACCCCCAACCAGGCTTGAAACCAGCCTCCACAACCGGGTTTCCAAAGCCAATATTAATCAATGGACTTCCGCCTGACTTACTCCCTTCCGCCTACAGGATTGACTTGCTTGCAAACTGTGCGGATTTCAAAGTTCCCTTGTGGTCAGAATATACCGGCCCTGACAATAACTCTTATCTCTCACCCTCTTTACCGCTTTTATTTCCCTCTCGTGCGGCTCGCGCCCTAACACAAGGCGAGATGCGGAGAAGCGCGATCTCGGATTTGTAAGAGACGGGGAGGGGAAGAAGGCCAGGACTCAACGACGAAGAGGCCTTTTCTGTGGTTTCTTGAGAGGATGTGGGTGAGGCAGTCTTGACGGGTGCGGTAATATAAAAGAACAAGAGGGGGGAGGGAATGGGAAGGGATCAGGCAGTGGCTAGGGGACCGATCAGTCCTTCGTCGCTTCAAAGTTGGCCGGACAATCAGACTGAGTGAGGGCTAGGATGGACGAAGAGCGACAATAATATCGGGAAATGGAGATGATTCCCCGGTTCAGGCCCAACCAACAGCCACAACCTCCACCCCGCATCATTCCATGAATTAGGCCGAGACCGAGGCCAAAGCCGCCCTTGATGAGTGCCCAGGTGCCAGGCTCGCCAGGTGGTTATGAGCATCGCGGCATACCAGATTCAAGGGAAAGGTACGAGGTACGGGGTGCTCCGTAAGCCATCGAGCCATCTAGTCTGTCAGACACAGCAGGACTTGCGCTTGACAGCCTCGTCACCTCTTCTGCACGAGGTCGTTGAGGCTGTCGAGGCTGTAGAGTCAGTCGAGATGCAACACCAGGTCCTCTTCTGCCGAAACTCGTACAGAAGCCTAATCACTTGATGTATTGTGTTGAAAAACTGACGTACATCTCTGCCATATACCATGGCTATCCCCCCACCGAATTGATCCTTTCGTCTGTCTGGGTTCAGAGCCAGCCAAAAACGCCGATGTTAAGATCGACTTTTGCCAGCCCCCATCGCTACAGTGGTATCATGTTGAAAAACACTTTTGTCATCAGCCATTTCGTTCAATCAAACCTCCTTGACGCCATCTGCTCAGATCAGGTTGATTGATCGAGCTCAAAGTTCAACCCCTCCCCCAAACCGTTACATGGTCCGTTAATTGCCTTTGGCATATTGAGCGCGGAAGCTCTTCGCTGCGTTGACCATGTTAGTCAACGCAGCCTTGGTCTCTTTCCACTGTCGGGTCTTGAGCCCACAGTCAGGATCGATCCACAGTTGCTCCGGCTTCAAGTATTGCAGCATCTCTGCAATGCGATCGTGAATTTCCTGTTCGGAAGGAACACGAGGAGAATGAATGTCGTAGACACCAGGTCCAATGTGACGTGGGTAAGCCTCATCGACGAACACTTTGAGAAGCTTCGCGTCAGACTTGCTGTTCTCAATCGAAAGAACATCAGCATCCAGTGCTGCAATAGCATAAAAGAAATCCTGGAACTCAGAGTAGCAGAAGTGGCTGTGAATCTGAGTGGCATCCTCAACACCCGCGGTTGAGAGGCGGAATGAATCCACGGCCCACTTCAGGTAGTCGGTTCGTTCCTTGCCTGCGCGGAGCGGAAGACCTTCACGCAGAGCAGGCTCGTCAACCTGAATAACATAGACTCCTGCCTTTTCAAGATCGACAACCTCATCGCGGAGAGACAAAGCCAGTTGTTCCGCTTGGACAGATTGGTGAACATCGTCACGAGGGAACGACCATCTCAAACAGGTGATAGGACCTGTGAGCATTCCCTTCATAGGTTTGCTGGAGATCGAAGCAGCGTATTTGGACTCTTTGACCGTCATAGGGGCAGGTCGAGAAATATCACCGACGACGATAGGAGGTCGGACACACCGGGAGCCGTAAGACTGAACCCATCCATTGGTCGTGAAAGCATAACCCTTCAGTCGCTCGCCAAAGTATTGGACCATGTCGTTGCGTTCGGGCTCACCATGGACATAGACATCGAGACCCAATTCGTCCTGGATCTTGACCACGTCCTGGATCTCCTTCTCGATAAACTTCTCATACTCCTCGGCAGTGATCTCGCCCTTGGTAAACTTGTTGCGTTGAATACGAATTTCCTTGGTTTGAGGGAAAGATCCGATGGTCGTGGTGGGGAAGAGAGGCAGGTGCAGACGCTTCTGCTGTTGGCTAATGCGAACAGGGAATGGCGATTTGCGGTGGTACATTTGGGGGGTAATCTTGCTCTGCCGCTCCTTTACCGCCTGATCATTGGTTCGGCTTGAGGAAGCACGAGCTTGCATCGACTTGGCGTTGGCTTCGAGGGCTTCTCTGACGGAGGCCGGACCATCTGTGACAGCCTTTGCAATGACGGCGAGCTCTTTGGCTTTCTCGCAAGCGAAGCTGAACCAGTCGGCAATCTCTGGGTCCAAGCTCTTCTCACTGGCTAGAGTGTGAGGAGTATGCAGGAGAGAGCTGGAGCTTGCAACGATGACTCTGTCCTTGCCCAGTTTCTGAATGGCGTTCTCAACGAGCTCAATGGCTTTCTTGAGATTGGTCTTCCAGATGTTTCGACCGTCAACAACGCCCGCCGACAGCACCTGCTGGGGCCCCAATGCAGAGGCGACGGTTTCAAACTGCTCTGGGTTGCGTACGAGATCAATGTGGATAGCATAGAGGTTCTTTAGGTAGCCCAGAACATCGACGTTGTGGACGATATCGCCGAAGTAGGTGGCAAGAACTATTTTCGGGGCACTGCTTCCAAGTCCACCGAGCTTCTCATACGCGGGCTTGAAGGCCTCCTTGACGTGCTTAGGCAAATCGAAGACCAAGATGGGTTCGTCGATTTGCACGGTCTCAGCACCTGCATCCTTCAGCTGCTTAAGCAGGTCTTCGTAGAGAGGAAGAAGCTTGTCGAGGGCCGAGATCGGCTCGATACTTTGACCGCGGTCTGCCTTGCCGAGATAGAGGAAGGACACAGGCCCGAGGATGACAGGGCGGGTAATGATACCAGCTTCTTTGGCTTCGCGGAACTCGACCACGGGCTTGGGGTCTGAGGAGAGCTTGAAGGCTTGGTTGTCTTGGAGAGTGGGTTTGACGTAGTGGTAGTTTGAGTCGAACCATTTGACCATTTCCTGTGGTACAGATTAGTCAACGATTGAAGCCCGCCAGTGGATTCACTCACCAGAGAAGGCACATCGACAGCGGGGGAGCTATCGGTGGCAGGCTTCTGGAGACCTCGACCCATGGCAAAGTACTCGTCAAGGGGAGCCAGATTGTACTTTGTGTAACGTTCCGGAACCACACCGAAGAGCTCGATGTGGTCGAGGACCTGGTCGTAGAAGGCGAAGTCATTGCTGGGGATGATGTCGATGCCAGCATCTTTCTGGATTTTCCAGTGTTCCAGTCTCAATCTCTTCCCCTCGGCAAGGAGCTCATCCTGCGAGATCTTGCCAGCCCAGTATGCTTCGGTGGCTTTCTTGAGGTCACGGTTGGCTCCCATGCGCGGGAAACCGAGAATCGAGCTGGGTCCTAATCAGCAGCTGTGTTTGTTGGGTGGTTGCGTTGCTTGCACTTACGATTGAACCATCTTTGCAGGTGCCCGCGGGAACCTTGGACAAGGTGTGAAGGAGGCAGTCCGGACAGCAGCTCCCCAGTACGTCCTCAGGATGGATTGAGAGGCAGAAGAGAGCTATGAAAAGACCAGGACAGGAAGAAAAGACGAAGAAGACGAAAAGACGAGGGCGGTGAGAAAGTGAGAGGGCCGAGTGTGAGTAAAAAAATCAAATGTGTTGCGAGCGAGTGCTTGCAGTGACACAAAGCGGGCACCTTTTTAGTGGCTGGTGGTGGGATGCCACTGATGACTTGTGCCTCAATGTGCTGGGCTGTTGGGCGCCATGGGCACCTTGGCCTCCGAGATTCGCTCGCCCTGCATGACTACGAAAAGTCGCCGCGTGAGTAAGACCAGGATATACTTTTTCACGGAGCAATGCTAGCCTTTCCCCCTGCTGCTGAGTAGTACCTAGGTATTTGTTCCTGGCCATCCGAAGACACCCATGAATCACGCCATCTACAAGTAATTAACCTCCAGAGTAATCATGGTGGCAGTCCGGTCTGTTGGGTTTGCGTGCGCCTGCCCGAGAAAACCCCTGTTGGCTCCTCAATCAGCAGTATATTAATAGAGGTTTTATCATCACAGCCTGATCGGTCCAGGGATTGCTCCCGCGCGTCCTCCAACAGCCCGTTTGCCAAACTTGTCTTCATACCACTGCCGGCCAGTCACTGCGCGCGGTAGCATGGTCACGACTTCGCAAACCACAAACCACAGCGCAGCACTCTCACCACCCCATCCCAGCCCCCATACCCCTCCAAGCAACCAGTAACCCGTCCATTCGAGCCACTCCAGGACGTAATGTGGGTGCAAGATATGCTTGAAGAGTCCCTCAGCTGGCGGGATCACATACACTTTGTCGTAGCTAATCGTCGCTTTGCCCTCGGACTTAGCTTTCCTCTTGGCCGCACCGCGTCGTAGCTCATACAGCGTCGTCTCTGCCCAGATATTGCCCGCCAGTCCTAGGAGGAAGAACAAGACCCCAATGACTGAACTGAAAGAGATGATGGAGCGGCTCTCCGTATTGGCAGTCAGCGTCGAGTACACGAGCCAGCAGGCAATGTTGGTCGAGTTCGTATACTGAAAGACACTCATAAACATCGTAACGAACGGATGGATGGGTGACATGCTCGGGTTCAAATAGAGCGGACTGACAAGGGCGCGGTTGACGTAGTGAAGGAGATACAAGCACGCTAATATCTCGTTCTGAGCAGGCAAGCCGGTGCCTAGGAAGCTCCTCGCGGCCTGTGGCTGGGGTCTGAGTTTTGCTGGCAGAGTGTAAAGAATGTAGAGCAGGTTAAGTGGCCCAACCATTTCCGCCGCCACCCATGCATAGCGACCGGGGAGACTCAGGCGAGACTTGGACGAGGTCTTGCCCATCGCCTGTAGCTTTCTCAGGGGCGTCCATAGCGCCAGCGAGATCTAGAATCATGCGATCCTGTCAGAAGAATCCTCATTTGAGCCTGGCTTGGCCCCGTCTCTACCACAAAGGAAGCAAGAAGAAGACTAGAAACGAGCGTTATAAGCTTACAGGGATGTACAGTCTGAAGATGTTGAGGGACAATTTGGCTGCGCGTGGTGTAGGAGGAAAGAATTCTCCCAGCGAAGGCAATTCTGCCAGATAAGTCGCCATCGTTTGTCCAACCAAGACTAGGAGTGAGAAGGGAGACGAGATCAAGGCTGCATTCGTAGATTAGTTGCTCTTTAGTGTGTCAACGTTGTAAGACCAAATGTTGTGAAGTCATGACAACCTGGAATGCTGTCTGAGAATATGTCGCTGTCGTGTGGCCGTTTGCTCCGCCGAAGGCTGCTTGTGCGCATTATCCTCGTTCAAGGCATTGAAGACACCCAACTTGTGGCTCAGAATACCTTAACAGAGACCTACGAGTCTTACAGTGCATCGTCAGAACCCCTTCAACAGACAAGCGTCGACCATGAGGAAAGCCACTTCAACTTTCGCGAGCGACAACGCTAACTGAGACCCCGCCACCAATTTTGTAGCTGCACACAGTCGGTGCTATCAAAGCAATCTGCTGAGGCTGACCGGCCGACTGGGTGTCCTCTCCTTATTCCTCGAAGTAGACACTCTTCTTGGGGGTCCTCCACCGCAGCTTTGATGCAGTCCATTTTACTGCGGACAAACCTCGAGTGCTCGACTGCCAGGCGATGGCCAGAGTCAGGGGTACAGCGCAGACAACGTAGATCCAAATAGCAGGACTCGCGACTAAATCGTCCGAAGTAACGTGGAAAAACGACATACTGAAGAAAGTCGCCAAAAAGGTTGCCGGAAGAAAAGCTATCGTCACAAAGGAGATGCGCCGCATGACAATTGTGTCAACTCTCGAATCTGTTGCAATCTGATAGTTCAAGCTGTTATTATGCTGAGCCATGAGTGCACTGACAATTTTCCATTGAGTATCGAGGCGGTCAATGAGACCTTGAGCTTGGCTCTTTTGGTGCCACTGCTTGCATGCTTGCTGCACGAAGGCGTCTTTAAGCTGGTCGGGACGGAGGTTGACGTTGTAACCATCCGAGGGGATCGCGCGAACCTCTCTTGACAAGAAGGAGTAGAGTTCGTCGAGGGACTCTGAAGCGCGCACCACATGGGACAGCGCGTCTTTGGTAAGTATCATGTCTTTGCGGAGGGCGAGCTTCTCGCGAGGCAAAGGCTTCAGTTGGGTATGGCCGACGGTGGACCACCCAGTGTCCGACTCAAGCCGCTGTGTGCTGAAGTCTTGCTCCCACACAAATTCTTCGAGGTCTTTCGTCCATGTGGTTGCAAGGGCAAGCAGGGCGGAGAACAGATGCGGCTGCGTTGCTGGCCGGAACTGCGACAAGACACGCTGTCGTTGCGCGTCGAGGGATGTGCCAACGACGACTAAGAGCTTCCTCCTCGAATGGAAGTCATGACGAGCGTAGACAAAGTGCTCTTCGTTCCACCATGGTCGCGGCTTCATCCAGATATGGTAGGCACAAAATGTCTCCCCAAGCAAGTCATTGGGAGTCTTGGTTCGACAAGACATGCCTTTGACATCGGAGCAGAATGATGTATGGGCTCCCCAGCAACCGTTGTTCTCGTGGAGTACCTGGACTGCATCCGGAGGTATCTCGCACGAGGACAAGATCTTGAGCCAGGTTGAATATTTGAGCCCGTACCTGCTTGTGGTGTAGTTCTTGAGACACAGCCGTTTCTGCGAAACAAAGAGGATGCGCGTGCTGCCGTGGGAGAGATCAGACAATCGTAGCCTTTCGTCGAATCGACTGTCCGAAGAAATGAGCACGAAAGAATGTAGTCCGGTCTCTGTCAAATCAACGACCGTGAAGCATTCTGGGCTATCACTCTCCTCAGGATAGAACTCAGCGTCGCGCTTTAGTAAAGAAGTCGCCGCTTCTGCGTTCATGAGCTCGGGGACGAAATATCTGCAGTTGTAAGGCCAGTTCGAGAAATGACCCTCTGAATTGACTCCAAGCGCACCGAGGTCTTCTATAGTGAGGAATCGCTTGGGGGTTTTGATGGTGTGACTCTCAATGGACAGGGAACCGCCCCCCTTCTCGCTCTGATCTCCATCCTTGTTGAATCTGCGTCAACAGTTAATTGCTGCATGATCAAGGTGGCTCCAGTACTGACGGCAAGCAAAGTTCATATTGCTTTTCGACATTAGATGATTCCCAGGCATGATTCGATCCCCGTTCAGAAGATGCGCTGCTCAAGGCGCCTTGCGAACGGTTGTCGGGGGCGGCATGGGTATCTGCAGGCTGGATCGTGGCCTCTCTGGCCTTCTGTCGTGCTACGCGTCTCTTGAGGATGCGATGGAACTGTTTTGGATTCACGTATAGTGGTGAGTCGCCAAGGTTGTCGAGAGGATCGACGCCTGAGTCAGGCTCCTCCATGCTTCAGCTCTGCTGACCGAGCTTGTATATCGAGCAGGGATGGAGGACTGCGAAGATTGATTCAATTAAAATCTTAGGACTAGTAATAAGTCAAAAGGTGTTGTTCGCTAACTTCAATCCACGAAGACGAGGCTGAGAGGGTCTAGGCCCCGCCACCCAGCACAACCCATACCAAGGTACCTAGGTACCAGGTAGGTATTAAGACTAAGGTAGTGTACGAGATGTTGGGTAGAGGATTTTGATTTGTCCATACCATCAGTTTCAGCTTGATGCCGTGGAAAACACCATTGTTTTGTGGGATCATTGCTAGTGTCCATCTCGCTGCAACTTCGATCCCTCGAAATGCCAGAACTCATACAGTCCAGTATGTGATCAAGAATAGCCTACCTACTCCAGAATCAAGAAAAACAACCTCATGTAAGGGGCGCCTGACGCTATTCCAACATGATGGTAACATAGAACATTAACCAGGAGGTAGGGTACTAGCGTCGACGACATCATCAGCCTCCCGCACGTGCTCATCGTTTGGATCATAGAGCGGTGATCGGGGAAGGGCCATCAATCCCGTCCTAGTTGACTCGAGAATGCCAAAGGGCGAGATCAACTTCATGAAGGAGTCGATTCGGCTCGGTTTCGCAGAGCTGCCTTCACGTTAGCACTTTAGATGCAAAAGAATCGACGGGAGACACTGACATTTCCACAATGCAGTTGTTTGTGCTGATGTCCAGGACCTTTCCACCAAATTGGTGAGTCAGATGGGTGATGGCCTCGAGGTGTTCATGCTTATGTCGCAGAGCTTGACTGGCAGCAAGACGGCTGGGATGGTAGCTGGCACCTTGACCCAGCATGTCTTTAGCTCGTTGAACGAGAGATGATTCTTCGGGCCGATTTCCTTCCAACTCCTGCAACCTCTTGTCGGCATTTTCCTCTGCATTTTCTACATCCGCTAGACCTTGATCCGAGTCGGGACTGGTCATCTCGCGATGGTGCTCCATCAATTCCTCGTAAACCTCGGGGCCAAGAATAGAGATCTTGGCCAGTAGCAACTCGCGCTGAACCAGAGCGGCAGTTGTATAGTCCAGCACAGCCCACACAGGGACCAAATCCTCTAATTGTCTTCGAGCTTGTTCGACAACACCATCTTGTCCTTTCAACACGATGGTCATGCGACTCAGGTCTTCTACCTCGGTGTTACACACCACCAGGGAGTCAATGTTAAATCCTCTGGCCGCGAGAATGCCGGACACGCGAGACAAGACACCGGGCTCATTTTGCACGAGGCAGTTCAAGATGTGTTTCTTGGGCGGGGCCTGGGAGGCTACCGGGGTTTCGTAGAGGATGGAGGAGACAGCTGCTGCGGCGCCATATTGGGGAGAGGTGTCTGATACCGGGAGCGGAAGGGGTGACCTCCTGTGAAGAGCCTTATATGCTAGGGCTGAGGTTGAGTTTGTACTTTTGGCTCGTCTCGAAGCGGGGAGGATGGAATCGAGGAACGAGGTGCCAGTTTGCGCTCGGCGAGGATGGTTCGCGGCCCTGCAAGCGAGAGATAGGAGATTGTGCCGGCCTGCCATGATGGCGGCGAGGGAAGGGCGTATCGAGCAGACAAACAGGTACTACCTCATCAAGGTCAAGGGGAATTGAGCTTTGTATCACATGAAGGATGAGTCACAGCAATACAAGGGGACAAGCTCTGCAACAAAAATTTTGGGATCAGCGCAGAGGAGAAGAACTCGCAGACAAGCGATTTCGGAGGTTGCCAAGCTGCACTGGATTGGGGATGCGATTGATGCTGCTTTGTAGTTGTGAGTGGTCGGGCGGATAAACCTGCCAAGTCCGTGTGGGCCTTACAGTTGAAGTATGATGGGATATCACGCTGCCCTGAAGGACCCCAATTCTCTGCTACTAGTACCTTAGATAGGTACCTAATGTACCTACCTCGCTACCTAGGTTGGGATGTTCTCTCCTTCACGACCTCGGCCCCTCTCCGTCCCTTCAAGCTTCTGTTACATCTTCGCAGGAGGAACTAAAGGTTCACCATCCTGCTAAACTAATCCGGCAAAAATGCAGTCAGCTCGTCTATCGAGGTCTTGGCTTCCACCTCCTTCCCAATGCATCATACCACATGGATACAAAGATCTGCCTTTCTATTAGAGCACGTGGGCTGCCGATTCCTCCTTGATTCGTCTGAGCAAGAAGGATTGAAGCTTTCCAAGCTTCTCTTGAGAATCAAGCGAGCTACAAGTCCAACTTCGTCGAACCCATGAAAAATGGGAATGTACCTAGGTAGGTTTATATATACCGTCAGTGCTCGCACAGACTCGGGTAAGATAAGATTTTGGGAACGAGCCAGAAAGTGCCGGGTTTGAATATTACTCGTGGAGAGCTTGTGATCCATCAACATCATGCTCCCAAACGCGTTAACTCTCCTGTACACAATTGGCTTTGCGTCGCTCGCATGTGGCAGCAATTCATCGACCATTTACTTTCCTCAGGCCGCCACGACTTCCGTATCTTCCCCTCAAACAACGCTTCCCTACCACAAGAATGCTTCCAATCCGTACCTGGGACAAGCTCCCCCTCAGGCCGCTTTCCCGCTCTCACCGTCTCCAAGCGGACTCACGTGTGTTGTGACACCTTTGGGCTGGGGTCAGGACGATTCGTCCCAGATTCTTGCTGCTGTTCAAAAATGCGGCACCAATGGGACCATTACACTACCGGCTCCGTACGTCTACACGATCTCAAAACGGATGTACATGAAACTCCAGAATGCGCGCTTGGAGATCTTCGGTACCCTCTCTTTCGCGCCAGACCTGACATACTGGATTGACAATTCCTTCCGCGTTGAGTTTCAGAACCAGTCCACGGGGTGGATTGTTGAAGGTAACAACTTTGAAATCGATGGAGGGGGCTGGATGCAGGGCGGGGTCAATGGCAATGGACAGGCATGGATGACCCACGCCGCCGGACACAGCAACCAGTTTGGCCGACCTATTGTTATTTCAATCTTCAATTCCTCCAATGTGATTGTGACCAACTTCTCCATACGCCAGCCGATGTTCTGGAGTTTCTGGATCCAGGACTCGTACAATGTCGAACTCAGCAAGGTGTATATCAATGGTACCAATACAGATCCATACGGAAATTCCTCCAACTACGAAACGAACATTGATGGCCTCGATTCCCTGCGAGTTGACCATCTTCTGGTAAGAGATTGGCAATTCCACGGCGGAGATGATTGTCTGGCTCCGAAAGGGAACACGACCAACATGGTAATCAACAATATGACTTGCGTTGGAGGTGGGATTGCGTTTGGGTCAATCGGCCAGTATGTTGACTCACCGGACTACATTTTCAATGTGACAGCCACAAACATCTCAGTCTCACAAGATATCAATCCACGGACTGGAGGGGCTGCAGTAGGGGGCGGAGCTTACTTCAAATCGTGGGTAGGCAAAGCAGAGGGTCAACCTCCACAAGGTGGCGGCGGCGGCACGGGGAGAGTTTCCAATGTGACTTTCATGGGACTAACGACTCACAACACAAGCCAAGCTGTCTACATCAACAAATGCTACTTCAAGGTGCCTGATCAGGCCCATTACTGCGATACCAGCACTCTCGAGTTCGAGAATCTACTGTTCTCCGACGTGTCTGGAACCGTTAGCAGTAAGGTCGGAGTCGCCTTGAACTGTTCAGCAGCAGCACCTTGCACGAACATCGATTTCAAGGATGTGCACTTGGTGGATTCAGCCACCAATAAGACTGCCAATTTGACTTGCGTGAATGCAAAGAATGTCACCGGGTTAAGTTGCAACGCTACATTGGCAACATAAGTGAGAATTGGGAACGCTAGATGGGACTTCAGTTGAGAAGACAATCTGTACATATGTATATATGTTACCGTAAGACTTACCAGGTCAGAGTGCTAATCTAGAGATAGGCCTATAGTCCCAATGAGCAAGCTACTTTGGATAGAGCTCATTACGCAACTTGGCTGGATGAATAATATTACACCATACTGGGTGATGATTATAGTCGAGACATTGTCTACCAGCTCTGAATCGCCGGCACAAACTTGAAGTCAAGAACAAGCACTCGGTTCTCCGAACAGACGAGGCTGAACTTCAGCCTTGTGTATTGTCTCGGCAAAGTTCCCACAACATCGTCTACAAAGCTTGGGAGCACATCCAATACTGACAGCTGCGCACAAACAGTAAATCTGTCTATCCCGCATGTCCACCGAGTCTAGAGCTTGTTGAACAGGGAAGGAAACTCTCGACGCGCTACTTGCCCGACTTTTTCTGGCGCCACCATTCAAGAGAAAAGCAAGACACCCCCGCACCCAAAATGCCTACCAGCCGATCATGCAGCAATGTCAAAAGGAGTACATAGTCGGCTGCAATGCTGGTCCCGGCGCCAGTTTCCGGATCCTTCTGCCATTCTTTATTGAAGCGCTGAAGCTCTCATGAACAAAAAAGGACACAAGGTTGGACGCCAGAAGTGAATGTTGGGGTAATCTCTTTTCAGTACGAGGTACCTCGTACGGCCCAGCACATACGGAGTAATTAGTCGGTACTGTGGAGGTGGCCCATCGTGGCACGCCGCTATGAATCTGGGCACCATTGCCACTGTCGCTAGCCATACCTAGGGAACAGTCAACGCGTCTTGGTATTGATCTCGCTTCGATCCAACACATCAGTCAATTCCATGAGGAGTCAGCCTACCAGTAGGACTATCGAGCGATCGGCATGAATTTCTTCAACATTGGTCAAACCAGCAATCTACGAGAACGGTCACTCGGAACTCGGGAAGCCGCCGTTTGCTCAATAAATTCTTTTTTGAACCGGCGTCGAACCACTCCCTGGCTACTCATACAACGCTCGAGCCAACCGGAAGCGAGTCATTGAAATTGAGACTGGATCCTCCGCGGGGCCTCTAGAAGGTTTACCCGCCCAGCACCTCCTGCTTCGGAATGCCTCATCTTTCGTCAGATGCGGGCTGAAATGAGGCTGAGAGGAAAGTTGGGCGGCGAGGAACGCCATATACCCCCATGTCGAGAGTCTCGGCCTTTCAGCGCTTCTTATGGGGGTCGAGCTCATTTTAGCATTCATCATTTAGCCTTTTCTTGGACTTTCTTGGTTGTCCTGTTTCCGCCAGCTGCGGACCATCCGCCAACGGCCAACGGCCACGCGTTGCTCCCCTGAAATGCAACGAGTGGCCCGGAGATCAGTTCTGGGGGTAGCGCCTTGCTTCCTTTGACCCAGCGGAGCGTTCCGGGTCGACTTGGCTGTCAGATATAGCTTGGCGCCCAGGTTGCCGTTGCATGCCTTCACGATCTTTGCTATAGCTTGCTGTGCTTGTCATGCATTGCCATTGCTGATCTTATCTCATCAGCCGGAAACTTCTTTGTCGTATCCCTCCGTCAACGCTGGCTTTGGAGATCCCAAGACGCCGTGTCGGACTTGGGGAGAGTGCTGTGCAGCACGCCTCGCTCGCATGCAACAGCTGAGTCGCCATTGGCGTCGCCTTTCACCAGAAGGGTTGTATATTTAGCAAGCGCGGCGTCGAATCCAGTATCTTGCCAGGCGTTTCAGCAAAGACGAAGCATTACGCTGCTGGAACCAGCAAGTACTTGGCACTTCCGTGTGCCTTCCCGGAGTACGAGGTAGGCTGGTGAAAAGACGGGCTCTCGATATCCTCGCGCCCGTGCCCGCGTCGACGCTGGCGTTGATGGCCACATAAAGAGAATCCTTTTCCCCATATCAAGCAACTCGTCAGACCTTCACACTCCCTCACGTCCCTACCTTCTTTCCTTTATCAGTGCCTACCACTGTCTTCCATTTCGTTTCACTAATTTCGCAATACTGATTATATGGAGTAGTTATTTTAGCATGTTGTCGTCGGCTATGATTTTTTCCATTCTCTTCTTTTCTACTCTCATTTCGACAGCCTGGAGCTGCCCAAAGCATGATAATTACCAATCTCATCCTCATCTTGGCAGAAGACAAGTCCGAGTCGACAAAGGCCGAGTACCAAAGGACTGGAACTACGCTCTTTCTGCAGATTGGGCTACCCTCAAACCTGGTAACCTTGACGTTATCCCTCCCCCTTTTCCAGCCCTACTGACACCTCTGCAGAATACGCCCTATGTCAATCTGGCACTCATCAATCGCCTATCAACATTGCTCAGCCGGAACTATCTCAACATCACAAACCTACCTTTGACGGGTACACAGAGAATGTCACTATTCCAGGTAACTTCTTCAACTGGGAGTTCGCACCAGCCTGGACACCTCATCATCCGGAGGGAGTGGTCACCGGACTCCCCAGCATGAAGTTTGACGGCCAGGAGGTCTACATGATCGGGTGGCACATCCACGCCCCATCCGAACACCTCATCGCCGGCAAGCGCAGCCGCGCGGAAATCCATCTCGTTCACGTTACCGAGGAGGAGCACGAAGCCGCCGTCATTGGCATTCGGGTAGCAGTGGGTGACAAAGAATCCGCATTCATCAAGCAACTGGGCCCAATGATCCACTACAACGACACAGCGCAGCTTGAAGGTTTACCCGTCAACATGCGTCTCGCTATCGATGAGGTCGGCGGCGTCGAGGAATTCTGGACCTACAAGGGCAGCTTAACCACGCCACCTTGTAGCGAGGGGTTGCGATGGTTCCTACCCAAGCAGGAGATGATCGTCAGTGAGCAGCAGATGGTTGAGATCCTGGCTGCTAGTCGGTTCTCCCACCGAGTCGAGCAACAGGTTTGGCTTCACGACGTCAATCTGTGAATGCGAAACCTGTGGCAGTGTGTACAGGTTCCTAGATATCCGGCAAGAGTGTACCGCCTGGCTTGTTCGAAGAAAAACTTTCTGGGAGAGTGAGTTCTGCATTGATAGCACAGAGCGTGGAGTTTTGGTTATAGTCCATGTTTGCCATTACGCTTTTTGGAGACAAGACTTACTGCTATGTTCACAGTCGCTACCGCGGATTGCATGCTCTTTTAGAAGATATACCCGAACCATTCTGGTCTCAATGTGGGAGGAATATTACCTTTTCCTGCCATTGCTCTAGTTTAAGCTCCATGTGCTTGGAACCATGTAGTCATTCACACCTCATTACCACCACCGAGACCACAACAGAGTCGTCGTAGGTGTCTCTCATCAAACTGCGACACAGCCTTGCACATCACATGCTCAGCCTGATGGCAGCTGGTATGACGGAAATCTCTCCTTGATTGGCCAGCCTTGCTCCCCACGGTCACAGCTCGATGACGCGCATGAGCGACTCGGACATCGGATACGTGACACGCCGATTGTCAATGTGTTCTCGGTGTCTACCTAGTAAACTCGACGTGAAACTTGAAATATACAAAGACAGTCGGCAGCTAGAGTTTCCAAGCATCGCGAGTGCTTAGCAATCCCGAGCAATAGACCCTCCGACTCTCCGACATCCTAACAGCGCTTCAGGGAGTCTGATACCTGCTTGTTCTCTCTCTTTCTGTGCAAGAAACCTCGGTCTTCTTGATCCACGACTACCTAGTACATAGCTAGGTACCTACTATATACCTAGGTACCTACCTGGCAGGTACAAGGAACCAAATGAAGGCCGCTCTGGATCAGGCCTTTGCAAGGGTACGCCATCGTCCCGCTCCTCTGCCTCTGCGTCTACAAGCCTGTCGTGCACCTCCGATTCCCTACATCCACCCTTTTCGTGTTCCGCGGAGACATATGGTACATGTACTAAACCGCCGCCCTCGTCCCTCTTCTGCGACACAGGTACTCCAGCTGCAGTCCGCGTTCCAAGGCTTCATCTCGCCCTTATTCTACTCAAGCAATGCGACCTCCGTTGCGCAGACGATAACAACACCACAAATCTCCATGGAACACCAACAAGACATCGCCTGCGTGCTCGACTACTGGTTCCCGCCGCCCTCGGCCGACAGCAATCCGACCACGAAGTGGTTCGCGCCACCCAACCCAGAGGTCGTTGACGCGGAGATCCGGACCCAGTTCGCGTCGCTCGTCGAGCAGGCCCGCAACGACTCGCTGGACTCGTGGGGCTCGACTCCCCTCGGCTCGCTCGCCCTGATCGTCCTCCTCGACCAATTCCCCAGAAACATCTACCGCGGCTCGGGCCTGGCGTACGCCTCGGACTCCAAGGCCGTGGACCTGGCCGTGGCCTCGGTGGCCAGGGAGTTCGACCGCTCGACCGCCGACCTGACGCCGCTCATGGCCATGTTCTTCTACCTGCCGCTGATGCACGCCGAGAGCCTGGTGCACCAGGTGGCGGGCATCTCGTTATTCGAAGGCCTCGCCGCGAGGTGCACGGCTGGCTTCTGGGCATCGTCGCCTTCGCCTCGTGCGGCCGTCGAGGCCGACGAGGCGGCCAAGTTCGTGCAGTTTTCCTGCGACTTTGCAAAGGCCCATCGCGACGTCATTCTGCGCTTCGGCAGGTTTCCCAGTCGGAACGAGGCGTTGGGGAGGCAGAGCACCCCCGAGGAGGTCGAGTTCTTGAGCCAGAACCCCGCCGGGTTCGTGGTCTCCAAGCGATAGCCCAACTCAAAGTGAGAGTGGCATCAATGTGTCAGCATGGGGCGTGGTTTTATTGGGGGTTTCTTTCTTTCTCTCCCGCCGAGCAAGCAAATGAGACACTGCTTGCTGAAGGGGCATAGAAGTATCTTGTCCTTTTGATTCAACGCCTGCCGATCACTCACTCGCTTCGACTTCGAAGGAATCGAGAAGTGCCCCACAAGCACAAATTAGAGCGAGGAGTCAATGTGTGCTTGAAAATGTGGATCTGAGAATGGAGAATATGCTCCAGTCATTATATACATGTGCACCATTATCAATTATTTGGCTGACGACAATTCTGCCATGGCTTGGGCATCCGTCCAGGCTGTCTGTGAAATTTTCTCTCTCATCTCTTCAAACATCTTTTCGTCTCGACACCGGAATGTCAAACCGAAGCCCCAATCTTGTTCTTGGGCAAAATAGCAAATACAGTCCCCAACACCGCCAGGCAGATGCAAACCACCAACAAAACCCAGTCAAGAATCTTCTCCGCCAACCCAATCTCCTTGCCTTCGGAGCTGAAAATCACTAGATAAAAGCTGACGGGCAGGATGATGCAAATTGTAAAACACAAAGCCGAACCCATGAGGGCCATAATGCTGTCAAAGTCCGGAAATCCAATAGCGATGCCGAGTTGGACCACATTCGCCAATACACCGATGAGGCCTCGTGCAGTACGGTGTTTGAGCGATCGTTCACTGTATGCGCGCGCCTTGGCATCCATCTGGCGAAGGTCAATGTAGAATTTTTTGTTGAGTGTGTCCATCACAGGCCGGTTTGAAAGCGGGATCTTGGTAATAGGGATGATGGCGATGAGAACGACAATGATCACAGATAGGACGTGAGGGTAGGCGGTCGAACGGAGGATATTAGAGGTCACTTCGTCGCGTACCTTGTCGCCGAACATGAGGTATCCTAGCACAGCCATAGTCAGGTCAAGGCCGTAGGTGAAGAAGTAGGTGTACTTCAAAGCGCGCCCGTATTTGTGTGGATGTCGCATGTCCTTGTATATGGCCGGGAAGACGCTATGGCCACCCCATGGAGCCATGAATAGACCCAGGCTGAGCGGAACGGTTCTCCAATCTTCGGGAAATGCCCAAGTCTTAGCCACTTCCCTCAAAGAGCCAGGACTTCGAGGCTTGATAAGGCCATCTGCAAAGACAATAATGATGATGCCAAGACAGCAGAAGATGCCAATGACACTGGTGAAACTCAAGGTCTTGAAAGGAACAAAATTCAATGGAATCAGGCCCAGAGAAATAATGACCTTCCACTCAACCACGGAAACACCGGGTATCAGAGAGTTCATGCTGTCGGCGAACAGAATGATCAATGCGACATTTGCAGCCGTCAGCTCTAGGATGAACAAGGCTTCAACAAAGTGTCTGCCCCAAGTATCAAATGCCAAGTAAGCGATGTCTCCGTACGTTGTTGAACCGGTGTTTGAATCCAGACATTTTGCCAATAATCTAGCCGTGTACGAGGTGCCGATGGCGGCGAGAGTCAAGAAAGCGAGACCCATGACCCATCCAGAGTATCTGATACCCAGTGGCAGGGCGAGGATGCCAACTCCAATCAACACATTCGTAGAGTTGAAGACAGTCATAGGAACGGTTGACTCGCCGACTATTCGCTCCATGACCTCTCCATCAGGGAGAATCTCCCGTTCAACATGTCGGTGAGGTTGAGGTTCTTCCTTTAAGGTCTCTGAGTCCTGCCGTGCTCGCCTGCTGGCTTCCTCCTGTTCCATAATAAGGATTGATGCGCGTTGCCGAGCAGTTGCCGTCAACTTGGAGGAGATACTTCCATAGCTTGTGCCCAACTCGTGCGGTAGCAGTGAGCCTGGAACGAGAGAGCCAGTCGTGGATTTGAAAGTTTGGCGACTTTCAACAGGCAAGAGCGCTGACTCTTCTGTCGGCTCTTGATTATCTGGAGCTCGTTCATCCTGCAGGGCGGAATCATTTTCGGCTCCAAAATCATAGTCTTGAAGCTGTTGTCTCAGGAGGGACCTGTTGGGGGCTGCTGTGCTCTGTTCAGCACTGGCTGGAGCTGCCTCTTGATCGGTTTCTGAGAAGCTGACCGAGTTCCTCCGCACCGGTGTGATCTCACGAAATCCCGCAGCTCTTTGAAACGACTTTGCAAAGTTGTCGATACTATTGGGTCCACCCATCTGCATCAAATGGTCAATTCTCTTGGTAAAAGAAGATCTCCGCCGTAAACTTCCGTGCTCTTGACCTTCCCCATGTAATGGAGGGATATGATGTGTTGCTGGGGTGGAGGAGGAGAGGATGTTCTGCTGCTCGTCTTCGGGTACGGACTCGAGGGAACCAAAGGAGGATGCCCGACCACGCTCATAGGCATCCCAACTTGTGGGAGCCTGTCTGGCTTTGGCGCTCATGGCGAGTAAAGAGCAGAGGGCGGATTCAGAGGTAGCAAGGATGACGTTAGGGGTCTTGTATCACAATCTGTCAGGTCAAAGCATGTCTCGCGGAGATCTTTAGATACACAGTAAACAGACAAGCAATCCGCAACACAAGACCTCCCAGGCTCAAACTGACAGACAGTAGTACACGCAATTCTTCAGGTAAAGGAACGTTGGACCGAAAGGAAAGGAAATTTTTCCATGGGATACTGGAGGGATAGGAAATCTACTGCAAATCATGAGCTAGTGGTAGATCTTGGAAACATTCATTAGGTAGGTGTGTTAACCGACGATAACCAGTGGCGGCGAAACCCAAGGAAGCCGTTGTTGATAGCAAGTGGGCAAAGTGGAGTGAAAGCGCAGGTTGGTGGCGGCGGGGGGATTTTTCTGCCTGATAAAGGTGAACGGGTGTCGCACGTGACTCGGGTTCGCCTGGGCATGACTCGCAGCGCCTGGAAGAATTCACCGAACGAAACACTTGCAGCCCAACGGGGGCCCCTTAACCCAAAGCAGCGGTGGGCAGCAGCACCACAGTGCTTAACGCCTATTACTGCCAGCGCAGCACCGCCTAGCCAGTCCACCACCCACTCCCACTCTAACAGTCCAAGTAGTGACTTATTTCGACGCCACTTTTGTTTTCTCAGTCGACATAGACTGTGATATTTAAACATTGCTTCGCCTTTTCCTCCCGTTCTCTTACCCCGTACAGTTCTGCACTCTCTCGCATCACCAGGCAGGCCGTTTCTGCTCGGCCTCCGCCCGCAAAAATGAGCGCACCTCAACCCAACGAGGCGGAAAAGAACATCGAGATCTGGAAGGTCAAGAAACTCATCAAACGCCTTGAGGCGGCCAGAGGCAATGGCACCTCCATGATCTCCCTCATTATCCGTAAGTTACACTTCTCATGACAGTGCATCTTCTGGCTGAGTGCTAACTCGCCCACAGCACCAAAGGACCAAGTCTCTCGCGCTGCGAAAATGTTGGCTGAAGAATTCGGTACTGCCTCCAACATCAAGTCGCGAGTCAACCGTCTCTCCGTCCTTTCCGCTATTACTTCCACCCAGCAGCGCCTGAAGCTGTACAACAAGGTTCCCCCGAATGGTTTGGTGGTGTACTGCGGTGAAATCATCACCTCGGAGGGAAAAGAAAGAAAGATCAACATAGATTTTGAGCCCTTCAAGCCCATCAATACTTCTCTCTACCTCTGCGACAACAAATTTCACACCGAGGCACTGAGCGAACTTCTTGAGTCTGACCAGAAATTTGGCTTCATCGTCATGGACGGCAACGGCGCTCTCTTTGGGACTTTGAGTGGGAACACCAGAGAAGTCATTCATAAATTTTCCGTCGATCTTCCCAAGAAGCACGGTCGAGGTGGTCAATCTGCCCTACGTTTCGCCCGTCTCAGAGAAGAAAAGCGTCATAACTATGTGCGAAAGGTAGCAGAATTGGCTGTTCAGAACTTCATCACAAATGACAAGGTCAACGTTGCCGGCCTCGTCCTTGCCGGTTCCGCAGATTTCAAAAACGACTTGAACCAGTCCGACATGTTTGACGGTCGTCTTCAAGCCAAAGTCATCAAGGTGGTCGACGTCTCTTATGGTGGTGAAAACGGCTTCAACCAAGCCATCGATCTTGCATCTGAGACCCTTGGTAATGTCAAGTTCATTCAAGAGAAGAAACTGATCGGCAAATACTTCGAGGAGATCAGTCAAGACAGCGGTCGCGTCTGTTACGGTGTAGAAGATACCTTGAAAGCTCTGGAACTTGGTGCTGCTGAAACACTGATTGTTTACGAAAACTTGGATGTCACTCGCTGGGTTCTGAAGGCCTCGGACGGCTCGGAGAGGATTTTGCATACCACCAAGGCCCAAGAGGCCAATCGCGAACAATTCATGGACAAGGATACCGGCCAAGAAATGGAAGTTGTCGACCAAAGTTCGTTCCTTGAATGGCTTGCCGAGAAATACAAGGATTTTGGTGCCACCCTGGAATTCGTTTCGGACCGGTCTAGCGAAGGGAATCAATTCGTGAAAGGGTTTGGTGGTATTGGTGCCATTTTGCGCTACAAGGTCAACTTTGAACAGTTGGTTGATGCTGACGACGAAGACGAATTCTATGATGATTGACAATTCGACGACCTCGCAGGAGAGCGCGAGGAGCATACATCTCCAGGCTTAGTCCAACAACAACAACCCAAGTTTGTTGACGGTAGCTTGACGGCGGCTCCGCGCTCTCCTGGGCGTCTTCGTGAGGCGTCCGAGTCCCACCAGCAGCAGCAGCAAAAGGGGACGTATGGGAAAAGTGCCAACATCAATGGCAAGCAACAATCTACACACCTCAACAGGTTGGGCGCCAAAGATAGTGCCTTTAACCTCGCTGAGCGAGCGATGAAACCGCCAGCAAGGCAAACCCTTGACCTACTCCACGGTAAGCTAACTTCTGACATTCACTCGAGGACTTCGTGACACCTTTCTGACCTTGAACCGATGATAGGACGTTCCAGCCTTCGGAACATGGTCATGGTCTGAAATGACCACGGCATTCAGACCCAACACTCACCACCGTCTTCTCGAACCTCATGCATCCCGGTCAAAAGCCCGACTGAGTTGCAGACGCACAAGGGATCGGATCTGATGTAAGCCCGAAATGACATTCAACGTTTCAGACAGCCGCGTACACCGACAAACGAATCCGCATTCTGCTTCACTTTCCCAGAAAGGAGTGTGGAGACGGACCAGAGATGCAAGAGGCTCTTGAATCAGCTTCTGATGACAAAACTCCAATGCTTTACAATACTGAATCCTTATTCGACTGAGCTGGTCATTCTTTGCACGTCAAGCTCGACTCTTGTTTAGTCCTTACCTGAAGTTCGCTCTCAGGCTTCACTTTCGCTGTTTCAGAGGTCAGCAAGTCGCCTGTATTCCTTGAATGGAAAGAGGCCCAATATCCATGAGGCTGGAGGCATCTTAACAGCAAATAGCAGTCCTGGGCAACACAGACTTTGTTCCTTGCAAGCAGATTTTAGATAGTCACTCCTTCCTCAAGACCTGCTCCTCAGGTCTTGAATGCGATTCTCTTCGGCCTGATTGATGTGCTCCATCACCATCACCCTTCTGGTTCATCTTCTTGCTGGTCCCTAGGCAATCGATCCACAAATCTCCCAAGATATCTCAAAGTCTCAGTGAACTTGCCTAGCTCTTCGAGCATCTTGATAAGATTGGTTTTGCCTCTGCCGTCCTCGTCTCCAACCTGTACGTCGTCCCTAGCCCTACGGACGTGCGCAACTGCACGGTTAAGTTGACTTGAGGTGGCCTCCTCACACTCCACAAAGAACACATACTGCCAGTTCCGCGTCCTGCTGGGCCGGGTGTCAATGCTCGTCAGATTAAACCCGTAGTGTTTAAAGACCGCCAATGCATCGGCCAGGCTGCCTGGTTGAGAATGTGGGATAGTGAAAGAGATAAAGGATTTATATCTTAAATCGGTAACATCGTTACTGTGCAGAAATAAGGAGGCTTGAAATTCTTCGGACTGTCTCTGGTCCTTCCGTTTTCGCACGACAAGGAATCTCGTCGTGTTGAACCCTGGCTCGTCCTCGATATTCTCCGCCAGGCAGAGGAGCTTATGCTTTTCTCCAGCGAGCTTTGGACTGATGGATGCACTGATCCCCTCGACCGTGTTGGGCTTGCCGCTCTGGGTCTGGGCTTGGGACTCGCGAGCAACCAGCTGAGCAGCAGCAGAGGTACTTCCCACGTCAATTCGCTCCACGACGTTGGGGGGGAAATATTTGGAAAGATAACGGTTACACTGACCCCAGACTTGTGGATGAGTGTACAGTGTGCGAACCGAGTGGAGCAATCCCTCCTTGAGCTCGTCTAATTGTTCCGAGGGCTGAGAGGAAGTTGGAAATGGTTCTGAAGGAGGCGAGACGAACAAGCAGTGGTGTACAGGAAGATAATATTCCGCACAGACTTCCAAGTCAGGGTAGAGAGTTGGGGAGTGACCGCACCGGGCCAGCAAGTCAAAGACCTGGACGACAGACCCGTTGGTGCTGTTTTCTATAGGGACGACCGCAAAATCATAGCGTGCAGTTTGTTCAGAGTCCTCCGTGGATTGAATTGCCGAGAATATGGCCGAGAAGGAAGGGAGTGGGTGTAAAGAGACGGCATGGCCAGACGATGGTGAGGTTTGAAAGACTTCAATGGCTGCTTGGTGGGAGAATGAGGCTTCGGGGCCAAGGTAGGCGATATTCAGGGGCGTGGTGTGGTCGCTCTTCGCCATGGCGAGACTCTGAGGTTCTCCTTTGGTCGCCTTGCCGGTTGAGTTTCAGTGGTGAGGCGGTTGAAGTAAATTTAGTTGGATGTGATTTTGCATTTATTCGTCCGGCACCGGGCAGCCCAATATTGTATTTGGCGGGTAAAAGTCCCACCGTACTGATGTATGTACTTGTACGCCCGAGTACGGTGAACTACGCGATCTCGATATGACGCTGCCACAGCATCTCACTTCAACAATTACAACGACTTCTGCAACGACTTCTGACCTTCTCAGCGTCTCCGTCATACCCAGAATCTAATGCATTTGCCCGCTGGCATGGCAGACCAAAGGGAGCCCGGTCCCAATATGGATTTTGTTTGATGTAATAGCCTCAGGACAAGGCAGACTATCCCAGTACCGTCAAAACAACATGCCTCTATCTGAAAGGTGGGACCTGGCGTGCGCATCTGGGCTCTTGTGCCAGAGACCGCCGGAACCAGACACTGCAAGAAGAATGCAAGACCCGTCAACAATGTCCCGAGAGCTCTTGCTTAACCTATGTGCAATTGCCGCCTTCTCTTGCTGTTCGCTCTGTACGAGATTAGTTTGTCCTCCTTTCCTTGACGCATTGCTTCGACTGCGAGCAACATCAATATTATGCCTCATAAATCAGTTAGAAGAACTCTAGGTTTTACCCCACACGACCTTTACAGGGAATACTGGCACCCCGATCGCGACAACATTTTCCGCGAGAAATGCAAAGTCCTCTGCAGGGAGCAGAAAATTCTGATATGTGAGCTTCTGGACAGCGCCCCGTCCTCGTCCGCTCGAAACGCATCTACCTCGTCATCCACCTCTCCTCCCAAATGGCTCTCTTTCTCCACCATACGGCGCTTGTTCAAGGAGAGGACACGTACCTGCAGTGTCCAGACCGCATCCTCTAAAGGACACCAACAACCTAACGAGGACCAACGGTACAAGATTATCGGCAAAATCCACCCGGATGACAAGTCTACTGGCGTCTTCAAAGGCGTGCCCGCAGCTCTAATGGCTCTCGAGTCTCCAGCTCAATGTCCCCCCGGACTAATCCTTGACGTGCGAAACTATCTCGCAGAGCGTCCGCACGGGAAAGAATGGAGGATCAGGGGAGCCTTGCCAAAGTCTGGACAAGCGCCTTCAATCACCACCAGAACTGACAGAGGTCAGCCATTGCATTCTCGAGAGGCCGCAACCGCCAAGGACTCATTGCCTCAGATTGCCGACTCATCTGATGCCCGTGATCAGCGCCGCTTCGTTCTCCTTGAGCACCGCGTCAGATGTAATTGCGAGGAATCGTTTCACCCTCGTCACCGTCTTCGGATCTTTTACAAGCCAGGGTATACGCCTGACCCACAAAAGATTGCCGAGGCGAAAAAGAGGGCTGAGAGGAATCGCGATGTCGATTGGGTGGTGACTTCTGCTGCCACAAACGCCGCCGTTTGCAGTGCAGCAGTTGCCGTGTGTGCAGCAGGTTGTTGAGTGTCACGGAATATCTGCATCGACTGTCCCTACGATGGATGAGCAAGTGCAGGCCGCCGGCTCTGTTGAAGGCCTCGGAGTGGACACTAGGGAACCGGGGAAGAAAGGGGATGTGTGCGAGCCAGGTAGTTGCCACATAAACAGCCTCGACGGAGTGGCTAGACTCTGACTTCGTCTCTCTCCGCCTCGTGATAGGTGGCCCTTGACTCTATTATCCTATTCCTACCACCCCGTCCAGTCCATGACCAATTGCTCTGCCTTTCCTTCAATAACACTCGCTCAAACGAGTGTTCACCGACTACAAATACAACACAGCATCAGGCTGCTAGATCGCCGAGGCGGCTCGGGCCAGCCTTAATCTGCCGTTGCCCTGACACAAACGCTTCTGTATCAGAACGGAGCAGTCTCCCTCTTCAACCACCGTGTGGTTCTCTCGTCCTTCTCGAAAAACCCACTGGTCTTCTCCCACACTTCCTGATGGTACTCATTCAGCCACACCTTCTCCTCGGGGTCCAGAAGACAGGGATCGATCAACTTCCGACACATGGGCACCATAGTCACATGCTCGAACCCAATCCAAGGCTTATCTCCAAACTTGTGATTCGTCTTGGCCTCGCGAGCCATGATCATGTTCTCGATCCGGATCCCGAAGTTGCCATCTTCATAGTAGCCAGGTTCGTCGGAGATGACGTTGCCGATGCTCAGAGAGACCTCCGTGTACGCGGCGCGGGTGCCGATGCCGATGGGCCCTTCGTGGACGTTGAGGTAGGAACCAACACCGTGACCAGTGCCGTGGCGGTAGTCGAGTCCCTCGCGCCAGAGATGCTGGCGAGCGAATGCGTCGATGGCGAATCCTGTTGTGCCTTTGGGAAAGACCGCGCGGTCCAGAGCGATGACCCCTTTGAGCACCAAGGTATACGCCTTGATCTCCATGTCTTTGGGGGTCCCGAAATGTAACGTCCTCGTAGTGTCGGTGGTCCCGTCGAGATACTGAGCCCCGGAATCACACAGATAGACGGCATTTGCATCGATTTGAGAACAATTTCCCCTCTCGGGCGAGTAGTGAATCACGGCGGCGTTTGGCCCTGTAGCTGAAATAGTGTCAAAGGACAACCCGACAAAATGCTCACCCCTTGATCTGATTGCCTCGAGTTTTTCTGCTGCCTGGACTTCATCGATCCATGATCCACTGTGTAGCTCTTCTTCCAGCCAGGCAAAATATTCAATCAGCGCCGCACCGTCGCGGATGTGACATTGTCGCATTCCCTCGAGTTCGGTGGGGTTCTTGATAGCCTTCGCATCGGCGATAGGGCTTCGAGACTCTTCGACTTTGTCTTCGCCACCCAGACCAAGGTAGAGCGCCCAGGACGATGTGCTCGACAGCAAAAGTCTATTAGAATGGGATTTAGCGACTCCGTTAGCGACTCCATTAGCTTGAACCTCATTTGCTGCTGTTTCGGCGATGCTCGTAAGATCACCAAAGAGGTCATTATAAGGTTTGATTTCGACTGTGCCTTCGAGGTGTTCTCTCACTTCCGTCCCTATCTTGGCCGAGTCGATATACAGCGTAGCCGAGTTTGGAGTGACCGCTGCGTAGGAGTAGAACACAGGGTTGTACGGAATGTCACTGCCACGGAGGTTGAAAAGCCAGGCGACCTCGTCAAGCATCGATACAACCATCCCCACAGCCTTCTTCTTCTTCAACTCTTTGCGAAGGTCATCAAGTTTCTGTTGATAGGGTTTTCCGGCATACTTGTCAGAGAGGACAATAACCTTCTCTGCCGGCCTTGGTGGCCGGTCATCCCAGATCTTATCAACCAGGTTCTCCGAAACTCCAACCAGTGTTGCATGTGACTTCTTTTTCAGCGTTTCACTGAGTTTGCGAGCATTGGTGGCTGTAATCACGGTGGGATCGACGCCGACAGTTTTGCCGCCCTCTGCCTGCTCTGTAGTCCTAATCTCAGCTCAGTCTTGCACATGGCCAACGCACATGGTGTTCGCACCATTCCTGCCACGTAGGGACATCTTCCATGCCCTGTTTCAGCAACAACCAGTTGTCATCCAGCTGCTTAGAGGCTTGATTGAAGTAGCGGCCATCGGTCGATAGAGCTGCCTTATCGAGCGTAATGACAGCCGTGCCAGCGGAGCCAGTGAAGCCAGAGATATAGGCTCTCCTCGCATCGCAAGGTGCAATGTATTCTGACTGGTGACTGTCCTCCGAGGGTACAATGTAGACGTCGAGTTTATGCTCCCGCATCAGATCGCGCAGCCGCGATAGACGCTTTGTGGTGTCCACCTTTTCCATATCGACGCTTCGTAGCGATCGTGAGAAAGAGAATGACCGGATAGATCGAGAGGGGGAGAGCGTGGCTGGGGGCGTTTGCGAGTGAGGCGACGTGAGACGCAGCAAAGACGGGAGACGAAGAAATGACCAACGCATCGAAAACGAGGCACTACGAAGAAAGGAACATACAAACGCAGCTGTCTCGAAGCCAGCCCATGTGCCGGACCTGCAATGGCTCTCCGTATCGTTCGTGGCACGCATTGACTACCACCTAGTACGGCCCAACTGGGCAAGCGTGCCGAATTTGTCATTTGCCGACGAGGCTGCAGCCTCGTGATGGGTTTGTACCTCGACCCTCCTCGCCTCTTGTACAACTTTGCGCAAGTCAATTCCGAATCGCTCACCACCTCGCCAAGCCTTTGGTTGTGCTATTTGCGACCTTGGGAGATTACAGAAACATATATCCGCCGTGCGGTATCTGCTTCCCTGAATTCCTTGAAGTCAAGATCAGCCATCAACCTTTCGCGTGGAGATTGACTTGCTCGACTGCACGAGACGCTGGCGTGGCCAATGCACATTTATCTGTCATAGCCTGCATTCTACGTCCTTGCTTTTGGAAAAAACTAGGCCTTTCTCCGCTTAGAGCAGGATGTACTGTTTGATGCCGCCTTATACATATCATGGAGCAGTTAATACGTGAACTGTACCAGCCTTCCCATCAATCGTCATCCGAGCGCATAAATGAGATCCAGAAACAAATCCAACAGCTCCAGCGCGAGAGGTCAGCATGGCGGCAAGCTGTGGACCTTCTTCACAATGGAGACGACACCATAAGATTTTATGGTGCCTTGACCCTGACCATCAAGATCAATGCTGACTGGTAAGTGTCCAAGATGATTTCCACTTTCGCATCACCAAAGTCGCTGAAATCATGTCAGGGACCGTGATGGGTTGGGCGACAATGAGAACGTGAGGAGCTCTCTTCTTGAAGCGCTAGTGGGCAACTACATACGTCTAGTGAATCTTCCCGATTCGCGCTTCGTTCTCCAAAAGCTCGGCTCGACACTTGTCAGTTTCTTTGCGAAGCCAGATTCAAGCTGGAGCCTCCCATTCAGACAGGTATTGGCCTGTTTCCTCAGCGAGAACTATGTTTTTGAAGAGAATCTACCGGAAATGGGTCAACTGCTGGAAGCCAGCAAAGACCGCTCCGACAGTGTGCTCGAGGGGGTCCTACTGCTCGCTACGATCATGGCGGAGGACTTGAATAATCGCTCTTCCAGCGCTCTGGATAAAGGGAGACTCAATGACCGCGTGGCTGCTAACTCCTTGGACGTATGGCTCCTCTTGAGGTATTGCATAAAGCTTGTGATCGGTCAACAGCAGGCAGAAGCAGCACCAGAGCAGGCACGGGCCCAGCTTAGAGACATTCTTCAGCTGGCCATGAAAGCGATCCCGTATTGGGCCAACATGAGCAAATACGCCGAAGATACCCAAGCCCAACGCAGTGAAGGCATTGCCAGAGACTGCATCGCTGCAACAGTCGACTTTTTCGAGGACGATTCCTACACAGGCTCAGTGCTTCAAATGCTCATCTCTTTGGAGAACTCTTCAGCAAGACTCCTTCGCGAGGCTTTGCCAAATTTCCCAGCTCGCCTTGTCAATTCTCCCAAGGCGAGAGAAATGGTGGATCTCCTGCTTCGGGGCGACTTCATTTCCGACGGCGTTCTCTATGTTGATCTGCTTGAGTCCATCATGGGTCACATAGACATCACCAAACCCGACTTCCTGGACAATCATCGGTACAATGAGGTAGTCGTGACTTTGCAACGGCTCCTCTCCTGCAAGGGAGTCGCCGTCATTGAGGACCCGGTGTGCCAAGTCGTCTTGGAGAGGATTGGTGAGATTATCGAGGGCTATATTGACTGGGAAGACGATAACGAACCGGCCCGGCTGTTTCTTAAGGGCGTGACGGTCAGGGTATGCGAGGCTTGCCTCCTTAAAATCCGAATACCTCCCGAAGAGATGTCCAGCGAGACCCAGTCTTGGGACGCTGATGACCGAGCAAAATTTCAGGACTTTCGTTTCGATGTGCAGGATTTCTTCCACTCGGCTTACATGGTGCTTGGGAATGCGTTGATAGAAGAAATTGTCGCCAACATTCTTGGGCATGGTGCATCCCCGGACTGGAGCATCTTTGAAGCCAGCACTTTCAGTCTTCTCGCATTCTCCGACACCATGACAGCCAATCCAGACAAGTACGATACCATCATCACTACGGTCTTGGGGAGCCCGGCGTGGAGCTATCTTCTTCAGACCGCCGACAACGTTCCAGATCGGGCATTGCGGACTGCTATTAAATTCATAGCAGAAAACGTGGCATACCTTCAAAGACATCCAGACAGGCTGGTCGCAATCCTGAACTTCCTCTTCTCTTCGCTCCACCTGCAAGCATCGACGACTGCTGCCTCGCGGGCGATATACAATCTATGCGACTTTCACAGAAGCACGCTTGGAGAAGGACTGCCTCAGTTCATCGACTCGTTGGTTTCCATCGGGGACATTGGCGAAACAGAGCGACATCGAATATACGCCGCTGTCGCGGCCATCATCCAAGCATTACCGACTGAAGAAGCCAAGGTCGAACCACTGTCACGTCTTCTTTCGCCCGTTGGCCATGCATTTACAATCCTAGACGGCAACAACATCGATAAAGCTGACATCTTGAGAGGCTGTATTGACATTATGCAGACCCTTGCCTCAATTGGCAAAGGACTGCGGTCCCCGGCCGATGTCCCGGTGGACTTGGAAGCATCGAGTGCGAGTACCTCGGACTTTTGGACGAGCGGTCAGGGCGCCATCGTCCAGCAGAATGTCCTTGCCATGTACCACGCTATCCTGCAAAAGGTCCGACCCTACATCGACAGTGTATTTGTTGACGCCTGCTGCGACTTTATCAAATCCGGCTTCACCGAAGAGCATCCGTCGCCGTTTAAGTTTACAGACTTGATCGGGCTTGAGCTGGTCAACCACTTCATCAATCTCGACAACCCAAGCATTGACAATACGATGGCTTGTGCATCTAGTTTCCTGGCTTCCGTAAGCAAGAAGAATCTTCAGGCCAGCGTCAGCGGCCTCTTGTATGCAGTCATCTCCAATCAGCGGCTGATTCTGTCAACATACCATGAAACAAAGCAACTCCCAAATAATGATTTCCTATCTAGTTCATTGGACTTTCTCAGCCGCTTGCTCAACAAATGTGCTCCAATGTGGTTTGGCATGCAAGACAGTCAAGATACAGCAGCGGTATCGGTGGAGATGGGCTTGCTTGTCATGGCAGACTCGGACACGCTCCCACGTCGATCGGCGGCAGGATTTTTTGCGGCCCTTGCAGAGAGCAGTGGCCCTGAGAACGGGTTTGACAGCGAAGCGAATGCACGTGTCAAAGGCCTGCTTCAAGACTTTGGGCCGCGGATTCTCTCACTTGTTCTCCGTCTTCTTGGAGGAGAATGTGCGCGTTCAGAGATCGACAGCCTGACCGAAACACTCAAAAGATTCGAGCAGAAACAAGCCATGCTGAGCAAAGCGGTGCTCAGAGAAGCAGTCAAGGAGGAGACCGGGGTCATGAGCGAAAAGGCCCTCAATGCGACAACGTTGGAACGACGCAATCGTTTTGTGTCACAGGTGGCAACGTTACGAGGCGCCAGGAAAACCAACGAGATTGTGAAGGACTTTTGGATTGACTGTAGGGGAAGCGGATTTGGGTATATCGCTTGATCTTGCGCCCACTTGAGTGGGGGAGGAGTAGAATTCTGAGATAAAGAGGATCAAGACGTTGAGATGCAACAAAGAAGTCTTCTTGAGAGGCGTAGAAAGTATGGAGTTGTACGAGTCCAGATAGTATCGTATCAATATACCTCGTAGATGGATGGATACGGCCCCAATTGGAGGAACGAGAAGCGTTGACCAGTGGGTGGGTGACCTGCGTCTCCGACTCCCCGTACAAGTCGCGATTCATCTCACTCTCCCGTTGCGACTAATAAGCTCCTCATCGACATTGTTTCACCTTGAGGCTGTCCTGGCTAGTGCTTCTTTTCCTTTGCATCTGACCAAAGATGCGACTCCCCTGCACTGTGCTTTGCAATTTCGGCCAGCATGAGCGGTAACAACCCGTATGCCGTCAACGGCGGATACGGGGGACTTCGCCAGTCCAACGACTCCAATCCATATGCCCCTACGAATGCTGCCAACTCGGTCTCCGGCAGTCGCTATGCGGACCCGTACCTAAATCAGCAGAACAACGGTTCCTCTCCATCCGTCAACAGTTTCGGACCTCAAGAGCGCAGGCGCAGATCAAATCCGTATGACCAGCGCGATCGAGATTCACCAAGCCCTCTGCCCTCAACGCTGTCAGGTACAGGAGGAGGGAGCATCTCGGGGGCCTATGGGGGAATGCCGCGTGCAAGATATGGGGAGACTGTTTCTCCTTCGAGGAACGAATACGACTATGGAAGAGCAAGGGACCCTCAAGAGTACGAACAGAGGCAGCCGACGCCCTCATTCCGGGAGAGGGAGAGAGCTTACAACGAAAGCCAGAGAGCATACAATGAGGGCAGGAGTCGAGATGGCAGGGAGATGCGAGGACAGATGCCTGCGCCGTCCACCATCTCTTCGAAACCGAGTCAATCCGGTCCGAGCCAACAAACGCCCACGAATGGTTACACTGCCCACCAGAACTACGCTCCTCCAGACACTGCCAACCGACATTACTCTCCCCGACGTCCGGCAAAGAGCATGGACCAAATTCTGCGTCACATACAGTCAGATTGGAAAGATATGGAGGGTGACGATTGTGTCCCTGTGAAGATGGCCCTCAGGCTCATGGATCCCAGTTCCCTGGGCCTTGCTGATAAAGAGGGAGACTTTGCCAACACCCACATGGACCTGCAGAAGTGTCTGAAGTCCGTGGTCAACGAGCACTATGCCGACTTTAACAGCGCCGTGGGCACTTATCACAAAATACAGAACGCGATTCGGGACAGTCAAAGTCGCGTGAGACATTTGAAGCTCGGCTTGATGAACGTCAAAGACGGCATGCTAACGATGCGGCCGGAGCTGCGGACTCTTGCCGAACAGAGCGGCGAACTCGATGGCATGCTTGTCACGTTGGGCAAGATAGAGTCTTTCAAGCTCATTCCGGGGAAGCTGGAAGAGAAAATCAGCGAGAAGAAATTCCTCGGGGCCGTCGACATTTTGATGGACAGTCTCAAAGACATTACGAAAAGCGAGTTCGACGGTATCGGCTCCATCTCCGATCTTCGGAGCTATTTCACCAACCAAGAGAGCACCTTGTTGGATATCCTCATTGAGGAGTTGCACGAGCATCTCTATCTGAGAAGTCCTTATTGCAAGGACAGGTGGAAAGGCAAGAAAGCCAACGGAGAAGATAGAGATCCAAAGGACAATATGATGGCCGTGGGAATCAATGCTTGGGACCGACCCTTCAACCATTACTTAAACAACGTCGACCTCACGGCGCCTATGGTGGAGGATCCAACCAAGAACCCCGAAACTGACACGTTCTATTATATACACATGATCATTGAATCACTCAACAAACTGGGTCAACTTGGCGAGGCCGTTTCGAGGATTGAGCAGAGAATGCCTCTTGAGTTATACAAGGTCGCCGACAAAACCAACCACGACATAGATGCCAAATATCCTAGTCATCTGAGAGCCCAGTTCAACAAAGCAAATCGAAAGACGTACTCATTGCAAGCGAACGATGGGAGGGCACAAGTCTTGTCCGACTTCCTGTGGACCCTTTATTCCAAGTTTGAAGCCATCGCCGAAGGTCATCGGGTGCTTCACGAAGTGATTGGAGGTATTGCTGCCAGAGAAAAGGCGGCCAAGCCAGACAAGTACACCACCGGCTTCAAAGAGCTATGGAAATTGTATCAGCTGGAAATGCGGTCGATACTGCATGACTATCTGGCCACCGACGGCGACCACACATCTTTGCGCTCTGGATTGTCTGGCACTGCCAGCACCGACATTTTCGCTCGGCCCCAGCGGGACAAGAATAAAAAGATGTTCCGGCTTGCGGAGATGGACCAGAAATCAGAGTCCATGAAGGCCGAAGAGGATGAGTTGAATGAAATCCTCAAGAGCTCAGTACCCGGTCTCGTCAGCAAAGCCCGCGCGAAAGATGGGGCCGATGTGCTTACAGACCGCAGTGGACAGGACAGCACTGTGACAGGCCACAAGTTGTTAATTGAGCCAGGCGTCTTCAACATGACCATCTTGTTGACTCCGTCCCTGACGTTCCTGCAGCGTCTGAAAGACATTGTACCTTCGACGGCACATATTCCCATGAGCACGTTGACCACCTTCCTTGACGACTTCCTCATCAACGTATTCCATCCTCAGCTCGAAGAAGCTGTCACCGAGCTGTGTGCGCAGGCCATGATTGATCTAGAAGCATTCTCAGAAGACCCGCAATGGTCGAAGCACTCGCCGCATCCGATCTTCAAAGGGACAGTATCTTTTATGGCACTAATCCGTGCCTTTTCGGCAATGCTGAGCTCGATTCCGCAAGATCAAATATTCACACAGCTCATCATCGACCAGCTGGTCACGTATTATGATAAGTGTTACGGCTTCTATAAGGCTCTAGTGAGCCGCGTGGCGTCTCCAGATCCGAACCAAGATGGCAACAACACCTTGTCAACCAAAGCGGCTGCCTCGCTTGCAGCATCCGGCGAAGTCCACGATGCCGCGCTGGAGCTGCTGAACTACGACAAATCGACCAACAAAGAGGCGTCTCGATCCAGCCTGATCACCAAAGAGGTGCAGAGTCTCCTTTCTGCGACGAAGGCCAACCCGCTCTCCGCCTACGACATTATCTCCGACCCAAAATCAGTCCATCAGCTCTCCCTGCTCTATAACAGCATGCAGTGGTTAGGCGCCGCTCTGGCACAAATTCGACATGTCGACAGCAGTCTACATACAGGATTCTCACATGCAAGAAGTGGTTCGCAAAATAGAAACGCGCGGCGATGGACGTTGATCACCAGTTTGCGAAGTGGCGGACCCAGCAAATCGCCCTCCCACGCTGGCGCCACGGCCCCAGTTTTCTTACCTCTCACGTCTGAAACAGCCATTCCTTTTGATACGGTTGTGTCCTCCTTCCGCTCACTGGGTCAGACGTGCCTGTTGACACTTCATATCGACATCCGTTGTGGGATTATCCACCAATTATCCCGCACCTTGCGAGGGCCTGACTACAACAACAGCCCGACCACCTCGCCTGATAACCGAGACTCTGCGGGTGCTCCGCCTCTGGATTCAGGACTTTACCCTTACGTCCTATCTTCTCCACCGTCTTCAGCGTCTCCGTTAATCCTCGAGCTCAACAACGATCTCATTGCTTTCGACTCCAACATCGCATCGTTCCTGGGCACGCGAGAGAGGAATTTCATCCTCAAGGGGCTATCGCAGCTCGTAGATCGCTACCTTGTTGCCGCCGCCGATGTGATTGGAGTCATGAATGCCAATGGGGCCGAGAGGGTCAGGATTGACACAATGGTGGTGCAGCAGAATTTGAGAGCTATCCTCGCGAATACAACGGACAAGAGACGGAGCTGGACCAGCAACAGCAACAGTAAGGAGCAAACTGGCCTCGGCATTTCCACGGCCGACGACTCGGAACGCGACGAAGACGACGGGCTTCTTATTTCCTCGAGTCGATATTTCGACCTGTTCCTCACCGGACCGGATTCGATCCTGCAATACGTCCGGGACTGCAAGGCACAGAAGAAGGATGTCGGATACACCTACGACGAACTGCGCACGCTGGTCGAGTTGTATTTCAGCGCGAAACTGAGGGGCGAGGACCGGGAGGAGGCAATCCGGGCGAGGAAAGGGTTGCAAGACGCACTGCTGGGTTTGGGCGAAGGGATGTGGGATAGCTAAACAATCGCCTGCTACTAGACTTGGTTGGTGCTCAGATTCTGGGGTTTGGTGATGTTTGACTGGAAGGATCGGACATGATGTTTTCCAGCATATAGCCTGATTTTTTCCGGGTTAGTAAAACTTATACAGTCGGCCTCGAATACGAAGTACAATTGATGAGACGTAAAAAGGTGCATTCCGACGATCGCGTGGATGGTCTCCTCCCTTTTCCAATCCGATTCTTCCAAGGTTTTATTCTCTGGCTGTTGCATGAACTGCCATTGTCCCGTCGCATGGCGGTATAGTGTCAAAGAGACATGAACTCCCCTAACTCGCCCTTCGACCCACGAACCCGGACCCAAACCCGACCAAGTCTATCCCATTTCTCAGCCCCTTCTGCTTCTGCTTCTGCTTCTGCCTCCTGCGTTTGTATTTGCTTTTGCTTTTTGCCTTCTGCTTCCCCCCCCGTAGTCCCTGAGCCTGATTGCTGAAGCGTTCACCCCTCCCCCCTACCCGACCTGGTGATCTAGCCGAGTCGAAGAGGAGGAGGAAGCGTGTACTCGGCATGTCGCACCGGATCTCTCTGGCCTATCGACGCAAAAAGGTATAGCAGCCCCCCACCCCTTGAATTGTTTTGATCCACCTGACTGTTGGGTTTCAGTGCGTTGATCGTTATGGGGGGGATCGTTGGCTGAGACGAAGGCCAAGTGATAGCGAAAGAGGCGCAGGCTGGGAGGTATCCTAGGTAGACAGGCAGACGCAGGCAGGAACGTAGGTATTTAGAAAGCGTCTTCTGGCGTGCTGCCCGACATTGTTATCCATTGGTATAGTGGTCCGATGAGATCAGTATAGTCGTCTGCGCAAAATCCTTCTTGTCTTTTCCCGACCCCAAGTCCTTTTTCATTGTGTTTGCCCCTTTTTCCCCCCTTCCTTCCTTTCCCTTTTCAATCCTTACATATGGCCAGAGGTTGGATAACTTGTCTCTTATGGTCTGCTCTTGGGATTGTCCCTCTTTTCTGCACCTCTTCTATCTATATCAATCTCCTCGTCGGTTCTTTTCTCCATCCTGTTGTTCTTGGTATCTCCATCTCCTCCTTGCCCTGCTTTCTTAGGCTCTTTAGTCTCGGCTTGCTGCGGTGCTGATGCAACTTCGTCACGATTGATGAACGATTTGGACCCGGCCGTGGGGGGGAGACGAGGGGAAGGAATTCGTCAAACATGCGCACAGAATGCTTGTGTTCTCTCTTTGATCATGCAACTCTCAGACTGTCGTGTATCGTCACATGCATTATACAAAGCGAGTTGGTCGTCTGAAAAGATCCTGTAACAGGGCAAGTCCACGCGACTTCGTCAACTTCTTTTTCAAATAATTTCTTTGTGAGGAGTTCGACACCCGTATGCCTTCGTATGCATCAACGATTTCAAGTATCTCAAAATTCACCGCTCTTAGTGTCAGGTTGTAGTCATAGTCCAACAGCAGAGCCGCCCTGCCAAACAAAAAAAGGTGACGAAACCAAGGGCGGTTCTGCACCAATTCGAGCAAGAAAATCAAAGTAGACGGCGACGTCGAACAGATAGGGAGATGTTGATTTGTGAAGCAATATTCGATACATTCGGGTTTCTAGCCTGGCTTTGACATTAGCACAATCGAACGGAAACATCGCTAGGACGAGGGCTGGAGCTAGATGGTGCCTGTTGGTTTCGAATAGTCGAGTATTGAGGCGTGCCTGTTCGCAAGCCTTGAACAAGCATTGTCAACATGATCGACCGACCATATCCCTTCGCCTATTTTACCTTTTTCTTCAGCTCCTTTATCATGTTAAAATTCGACTTCATGGGCCTCGGCAGGGTTGGCTGCACAAAATTAAGCAGTCCCTAAACCGAACGGCGTGGAATATCATGTTGGCATCAAATTCTTCTTTCCTGAGTGACGAGGCGTCCTTCTGTGCTTTGTGCTTTGTGTTTAAGGGTTGCAGTCTCGGAAGTCGCAGACAAGGGCACCAGGGTATTCGGTTCAACGTTGAAAGAAAGCATGCTTGAAGCAACGGATCTTGCAGGCAAAGCAGGAATGAAACTGTCAACAGGGTTTTCAAAACCCAACAGAAGATACTGCTATGTTGATTTCGAGTCTCTGTCCATCAGTCAATACTTTCAGCTTTCCAGACAACGCTGTCATGCCCCCGAACGACACGACACTTCGGTCAAGCATTGAAAGCTGAAGGAGCATCGAATTAAACGTGCACGGAAAGCAGAACACCATGTGGTGTCTGCAATGCCTGGTAATCTCGAGGAAGGTCGCCGCGGTCAGGCTGCAAAAGGAGGAATATGGTAAGGCGAGAGAGCGAGACATCAGTGTCTCCACTGGACCTCAAGGCTGCAGAAGAAACAACATCATCATCATATATGGCGGTAACCTGACACGGAGAGATATCGTGCTGGAGATTCTGAGAGAGGTGAGCAAGCTTTGAAGCACTCACATCGAAGATATCCAACGTAAAGTAGTAAGAAGCGCCTTCGTCCCCTTCTCTGGGCGATTGCTAAAACAATAGCCCCGTAACGGCCGGGCCCCAAGAATGGCCAAGCCAGCTCAAAGGCCGGAGACACCAGAGGCCCTTGAGAGGACGGGTCTACCTCCCGGCAAGGACAAAAAGAGGCTGACCAGTGGAGCACTGCTGTGTCTCCCTAACCCTGGAAAATGCCACTTGGATAAAACTTCCGGGCTGGCAGGGCACTGGGGAACCATGGCAATTGCCGATCCAAGGATAAAGCGGAACCCGAATTCAACATCCGGACTCGTCCACGTATTTCCAGGCGACCTTTTGCCACACTTTGTGGTTGGATGTGGCTTGTTGGAGGAGCTTCTCTGTCCAGTGTCCAGCGTGTCCTTGCCCATTGTCCATATCCAGCACCAAGCTCCCAATGGCCAATGCTCGCCATAGAGTTAACAGCTTCCCGTGCCGATCTCAGGCCGGAAGTGGATCGCGCGCTCGTGGGTTTGCCACAGGACGAATTCCCACGCACATACCAATCTGTCTGTCATAACAGCCGTCGGAGCCACGGTGCTGGAAGACAATCTTGGACACCGTCGTCGCGCCAAAGAGTCAAAAGCGTAGATAACCCTGGGTGAAATCTACTGACAGATCTGGCTGGTACTCTCATGTCATGCCTTTATCTAGCGCTAGCTTCAATGAGCATGGGTTAAGGCTGTGGGAGCGAATTAAGGACGCCAGGAGTTACTTCTCCTCGCCGGTCAATTGGAGAAGCTGCCCCTGGGTTCTGGATCGCAAAATCGGTTTTCCGGGAAATTCTAGACGGAAGGACTAGGGCATGGGCCTAAGTATGTACTTGAGCGCGGTCTTGCAAAGTTTTTCGGGTGGGTTGTGGAGGCCGGAAAACAGGGTCAACAAGAGCCCAAGTCAGAGAAGATGGTGGAAAAAGAAATGGTCGCGGTAAAGTGTTTGACGATTCCATTATGAGGACGCCACTTTGTGTCTTGACCCGATTGGACAGTTGAGATCTTAGTAGGGACTCTCTTCCACGATGCTGCATCGCGCCCAAACTTGCCTCAATCCCTCTTTTCCAACCTTACAACCTGGGACTGAGCCAAGAAGGACTTTGTCGCCAATTCTCGCCCATGCCACTCCTCTAACATCTGACCGTGTTTTCTACACTCTCCTGAAGCATATTGGACATCCCTGGCCAAGGCTTTGTGGGTTCCCAGGGCCATCGAGCAAGCGGTGGCTGAGACGGTGGCTGAAATAGAGAGGAGTTCGGGTGGCAACGATGAGCGACGTTCTGCAGTCTTGTGGCCGTCTGTCATCGATTAGAACCATACCTTTGCATTCCCGATAACGTAGCCGTCTTATTGCGGTGCCTCACTGTCGGGAACTGCAGAGCGGAAGCTGGTTGCGTTAGTGGGGGACAAGACACCGCTCCCCAAACCAGCACCGTCATCTCGAGAGCCGTCGGCGCAACCTGGCCAGGTGTTCAGCACGACAACAGGATGCCAAACCGCAAAGAGGTCCAAGATCTTAAGCCGTCGCCCAAAACGGGAGGTGGCGAGCCCGCTAAATCAAGGGTCAGGATCGGGAGGGCCTGTGATCGCTGCAAGATCAAGAAGAGCAAGGTGAATTGACTCTTTGCCGGCAGAATTTTGCCGGCGATCCAGCAAAGGCATTGTCAGATGGCTGACATCCAGTGTAGTGTGATGGTAACACACCTTGCTCGGCGTGCATAGCAAGTGAAAGCACATGCGAATATAGTGCGCGACGACGCAGAGAGGCGAGAGACTGGTGAGTGGCCCCGATGGTCGCATCGAGAATCGACCGTCTTGCGACAAAACATTCCGTGTTCTTGTATGTTTCCTTTGCCGCTCTGAGCCTGACGATTCTGCCTGCAGGTATTGGGGTATGCAGGATGTGATCGACGAAGCGCTCCAGAGACTCTACTGGGCATGTCGCCAAGGCCGCGGCTTCCCAGGAGTGATTCCAGACGAGAGCAGCGGTCGAGTATCCACTGATGCAATTCTTCGAGGGTTGGGGTTGAGCCCTCCAGCGGTAGACAATACTCGTATGGCAGCTAGCCGGTCAGATTCGGTCTTGGAAACGCAGAATCCGCTGCACCGTCCACAATCGTATCATCCCCCGGATTTTCCACCCCCAGATTTGTCGCGCACCAAGACCGCCTCTTCTGCCGTGACTCGATCGTCGACGACCGGCGATGACCGACTCACCTTTGCAGAAGCGACGACTGATGGTGCCAGCCGAAGAGGGAAACAAACATCAGCAATGGAAGTAGACGGCGAAGAGGAGGAGATGTCTGATGGCATCCCGGACAGCCTTCCGGACGGCTTCGCGGAACAATTCCAGGGGAGTTTGGGTAGCAGTATCGACCCTGCAATGCTGCAAGATGGCCATGTGGATTTGACCGCCGGCTCATTATACCCAAATATGAGTGTTATGGACTTTGCAGGAAGGGGACGACCCGGGATGCAGGGTCAGCGGATGCCCACACAAGCTGCGGCTGGCCAGTTCCAAGTCGACGGTCTACCGGAGGAAACATTCGGAGCGGGTGGACAACAGCGATGGCAAGGACGGGGACACGAAATCGATGGCATGCTTCCTTGGCCCGGGAACATGGCCTCCATGTACAGGGGGACTAGGCAGGATGAGGCCGGAGGTGGTTTCGACGATCATGTTGACGGAGAACGATGAGCCCCCGGGAGGCAGTCTACCGTAGCGGTTTCTCTCGTGGAGCAGAGGACGCCTTTGGCTCAACGCAGAAATGTCCAGAGGAGACAACAGCGCTAATGACAGCAACCCAAAGGGTGGTAACAGGGTAGATTTGCATTCGATAGCGACATACAAGAAGTCTCGGAAACAGATGGCGTCGTTGCAACACAAAGCCAGCATAAATGGTTCCAAGACAGACCAAAATACAGAGGAAAAGAATGGTCAGGATCTCACAACACAGGATGAGTTCAAATACCGCATGGGAGTACGAGATGCAGGAGCATCCGGGGGCACGAGAACGACCCGGAAGTAACGAGGTCAGGAATTGGGGAGTGAGATGAGCAAGAAAACAGCGAGGGCAGTGGGCATTTAAATAAAAGAACTTAGCAGAGTGGACGCACCAGACGGGCGAGATAGTGCTGAGTGGTGAGTGGTGGAATGGGCACGATATTCGAGGTACACGCGGATTCATTTTCCGAGGGGTGGACGAGAACAGGACAAGAGCAGTAAGGCGCCGGGCGAGCACTTCCAGGCGGTCAGAACCACGCACCTAAGCGGGTGTGGCGGGGGCCCCTAGCAGTGGATATCCACTGGACCCCTAGTATCCCTAGGCGTCGCAGCCCCGAGCCCCCCTACAACCTGTAAGGGCGTAGCGTCAAAGTCTTGCGACGAGAGAAAGTGGATGGTTCACGTGACTCTTATCGATAACGCAATATGCTAGTTCTTTCACGAGGTTGTTCGCCCTTAACTGTACGCCACAGGCCTATCAAACAAAGGGCTCTCTCTCTCTTGACGACAACGACAACGACTAGGTGTAAAGTGAATTCAAACATGTCGTCCAACGTTGGTCTCTCCACCCCTCGTGGCTCAGGAACATCAGGCTATGTTCAGCGCAATCTCTCTCTCCTGAAACCCCGCGCCGTCGGTGTCGGTGCCCCCTACAGCCTAGATTCCTCCGCTCGACAACAGCCCCCCAAGACGCGGAAGCCCGACCAAGAAATCCTGAACCATGACCGTCTACGGGCCATTGAAGTCAAAGTCCTGGAGCTGAGGGAGAAATTGGAGGATGACGAGCTCGATGAGGACCAGATCGATGAAGAGTGTGAGAAGCTGCGAGAACAGTTAACGAAGGAGATGGAGCGCGAGAAGAACCGGGACCGTGGGAGATCAGGAGGCGGCAGCAGTACCAGAAGAGCGGACGGGAAGGGGCTCAAGAGCTACCAGGTGCACGAGTTGGCCGAGGCAAAGGAACAAGAGAGTGAACGACTGCGAAGAGCTCTGGGGTTGAAACCTGGTGAGATTCCCCAAGACGACGAGCATCCCATGGCAAGACAGGAGAAGAGGAGACGGGAGAGAGAGGAAGCTCAAGAGAAGACGGAAAATGTGAAATGAGGTTCTCAACGACAGAGCACCAAGCAACCGACGGCAAGCCCCTCTATCTCAGAAAATGCTGGCCGTCATCGCAAAGGAACTCCCACAGCGCAGACGGGAGAAACTGGCGTCGCACTCCGTCCTTTCTCCGCTATCAATATTATGGTTGATTGCCTGCCTAGTAACCAAAACACTCGAGCAAGACCTCATGTGGGTATTGGCTTTACGTCCTCTCTTCTGCAGGCCCTCAGAGTTTAACGACAAATGCTCTCCATCGGTCAGACCACGCTCTCCTCCTATCATGAGAGCTCAGACTCCAGAGTTCAGACCAGATCCTGCACCGTTCTCTCGCAACATGCCCGAATCAAGCAAGTCAACAAGGGTGAGCAAAAACTGTCAAGAGTCCAACCGGCGACACCTGACGCAATGGCCGACGACGAGTTTACTCATGTTATCCTAGACCAAAAGGCTAGAGAATGACGACGAGATTCGTCCAGATCTTCACCGCTACAGGGATGGGAGGAGGAACCCCGTAGAGGTGTGCAATGGCCCAAATCTGGGCGACACCGACGAAATGATGACGGAGGAGTGTCGTTGAAGCCCTGGCGGCGGAATTCAGCGACAGTCGCGAGGGCACCAAGGTAGTACAAGGGCTTGGAAAGTTTCCTGATACGCAGCCCGGCCGAGACGGGGGAGACAGTGGCTTCGATGGTGCGGTATACACACGAATTTCGAGGTCGTCGTCGGCTAGAAGAAGATGAACTTTGAATAACGAAAAATGGGGAAAAGTGATTAATCATTGGTTATAAGGTTACCTTCAGTTATGAGGGTAGTCCATCTACTCTTAGATATAGCGGGATTCCTATACGTATGACGAAGTATTAACTATCGCTAATATACCTAGGTAGCTGGCATCTTGTCGTTATTGAGCACTCTGCCCCGGATGGTGCCTTTTATTGCTGAAGCGGGCTCGTCGATATACTTTCTAGGAGCCTCTCACAACAATGAGGTATGTCTTGTCAAAATAACGTGCAAAGCTCTCATTCCAAAAATATTTGCGTTATCTAGCAGAGCGAATCCCGCAATATCCGTGCGCGCTGACATGGTATCATCCCGCTCATAGCCCATGTGATGGATGAATATCTCGTACCGAGTACCGAGTATGTCCTCCCCCAAAGCAGATGCGACTTTTCAGCCGCCGGACTCCGAGAGTCAGCCCGCACCGCAACTCCTTCCTTGGGTGCCTCCCGTCCCATGCCAGCTCTTTGCTCCAGCTCTGCTAGGGGTGTTCATTGCGTCGGTGGCAGTGCAATGGGCGAGTGCCTGAGAGCCAGCCCTTCTTTGGTAATCACCAGGAGTCAGTAGTGTCCAGAAGGAGTGGACTCCAACAACAGTCATCGCAATTCTTTCCGCCTGCTGGGCTACCCTTTTCTTATGGAAAGGGCCCCAAAGCAAGAACAAACCCGTCCACCACCTGCTTGGGAACCTTTGTTTTGCGCTCTGTTGCTCGACGAGTCTCGAACGAAACTTGTAGAGAACTCGCCTGGCTACAGAAAAGTCCGGCTGCAGTAGTTTCCGAACAATGCAAGCGCTTTCGTTGTGCTCAAGGCAGACATTCCCTGTACCCTGTACCATGTACCCTGTGACCCAATATGCGCCTGCATTCAGGTTCCAAAGGCTCTAGATGTGAAGGGTGTTGATCAGCCTTGTGACACTTCTCCCAGCACGTCATGAGCAATTTTTCCTCTCCCATGTGATAGGGGTGATGACCTGGCTGACCAGTCGGACAGGCTCCACCGAAATCTCAAGGATGTGGCCGTCAAAGCGGTCAGTCAGTGGCTTGGACTTTCGTTTTGGTTGATAGTCCTCAGGCTGAAGATGAGAGAATATTATCGATGTGGTGGTTGTCCCTGTCTTCATCTGAGGACTGGTTGATCGATGCCTGCAGCCTCCTAGTTTGCGCAGATACGTACCTTTATGCCTAGTCAATGATTGATGGATGAATGGATAGATGTGCTGCAATAAACGTTGCAACGCCCGCTTATTGGGCGCTTAGAAGGCAGCCTTTCCTGGTTGTTACGGATTGGTTCGCGAATGCAAAGAGTGGCTCCATTAGCCCATCATTCCGTGTTTCATACACAAGCCCCAACACCAAATGATTCGACTTTCTGGACTGCACACTTGTTGCACTCAAAACGCTTCTCACTCCTCCTTCGATGTGCCGGGTCTGAAGGGCAACATACAAATGAAAATGCTCATGTCCCTTTTACCTCTTTGTTTGGTGCAGCTCTCCGACCGAGTGTCGCTGTGTTCGCCGAGTAGTAAAGCCTTGTAGGGAATATTCTGTCCCTTGTCGACCCCTGCCAGAATTCTAGGTCCAATTTCCCAGAGCCGCCACTGCAGGCGTTTGTTGGGAAGATACTCCGTACTCTCAACCGTCCCATGGACCATGATTCATGTCCGCGTGTGTGCTTGAAGCTTTACCTCAGTGACGCTTGTGAGGTTCGTCCAACCGCTGGAGAATGTGCAGTCATCCAGTGATGGCCCTTTCTTCTCTCTGTCTCGGGTCGTGCCGTGTCTCCTTGTGCCACCCTAGAACTCCCATATTGTTGCAACTCGCGCCAAGCTGAGCAACAAGTCGTCTGGAACAGGATGTCGTTGTCACCAAACACATCGACAGTGGCTGACCATACTCCAATGATGGTCCCAGATCACTTCTGCCTTGCCGTCGATGAAACCAGAGGCGTATAGTCTTCCATGTCCTCTCGTGCTTACTGCCGCCATGTTGATATAGCCTGCATTTCGCATCGGTTTCGACCATGTGATGGGCATGTTCAATTGTGTGTCGCGCGCTTCGAGCCATGTGGGTGTCGGAGCCGTCTATTGTCTTGACCTTGGGCACCCCGTGTCTCAAAGCATATATTAGCACTGTCATCCTTTGGTCTTATTGCTTCTGATCAGCTTCGACAACCCACTCCAGTCACTCAGCCCGCCACAGCCTGAAACCGACAAGCTCTCTCGGACAAGTAATCCATTCATTTCTCCAAGCAACAACGAAGACTTCAATCCATCGTCTTCACCCACCCGTTCTTCACAAGCATTCTCATTGTCATAAAGGAAATGAAGATCATCTCACTGCTCATTGCTTTCCTGGCTGCCGGAGTCATGGCTGCCCCTATTGATCCTCCTCCAGGTATGCGCCGTCTGTCTGTCATGTTGTGACATCATATTCAAAGGTCTAGGATTACTCGATCGTGGTGTGAGCGGTGGCGGACGCGACCATGGCAACGGCGGCTTCAAAAGAGACGAGCTCGTCGACCGTGGGGTGAGCAGTGGCGGGCGCGACCATGG